>NC_138975.1:76965000-76992500 GCF_055761805.1 Camellia sinensis | reverse complement strand
GCCCTGCCAAAGTCAGCAGCATGGCATGCCACGGCCAAGGCCAGCCGCTTGCCATGCCACGGCCATGGCAGCCCAGCCCAAGCCAGCTGCATGACATGCCAATGCCAAGGCCAGAAACTTGCCATGCCACGGCCAAGGTAACCAAGCCAAAGCCAGCAGCATGCCATGCCAAGGCCAAGGCCAACAGCATGCCATGCCAAGGCTAAGGCAACCCAGCCCAAGCCAGCAACATGCCATGCCACGACCAAGGCAGCCCAGCCAAAGCCAACAGCATGCCATGCTAAGGCCAAGGCCAGCAGCATGCCATGCCACGACCAAGGTAGCCCTGCCAAAGCCAGCAGCATGCCATGCTATGGCCAAGGCCAGCAGCATGCCATGCCAAGGCCAAGGCCAGCAGCATGCCATGCCACGAGCAAGGCAGCCTAGCCAAAGCCACCAGCATGCCATGCTAAGGCGAAGGCCAGCAGCATGCCATGCCACGACCAAGGCATCCCAGCCAAAGCCAGCAGTATGCCATGCCAAGGCCAAGCCCAGCCGCATGCCATGCCAAGGCCGAGGTAGCCCAGCCCAAGCCAGCGGCATGCCATGCCAAAGCCAAGGCCAAGGCCAGCAACATGCCATGCCACGGCCAAGGCTGCCCAACCAAAGCCAGCAGCATGCCATGCCAAGGGCAAGGCCAAGGCATCGCAGCCAAAGCCAACAGCATGCCACGCCAAGGCCGAGGCCAGCAGCATGGCATGCCACGACAAAGGCGGCCCAGCCCAAGCCAGCAGCATGCCATGCCAAGGCCAAGGCCTGCCGCATGCTATGCCAAGGCCAAGCCCAGCAGCCTGCCAGGCCAAGGCCAAGGCAACGCAGCCAAAGCCAGCAGCATGCCATGCCAAGGCCAATGCCAGCAGCATGCCATGCCAAGGCCAAGGCAGCCCAGCCAAAGCCAGCAGCATGCCATGCCATGCCAAGGCGAATGCAACGCAGCCAAAGCCAGCAGCATGCCATGCCAAGGCCAATGCCAGCAGTATGCCATGCCAAGGCCAAGGCCAAGTCATCGCAGCCAAAGCTAGCAGCATGCCATGCCAAGGCCAAGCCCAGCCGCATGCCATGCCAAGGCCGAGGCAGCCCAGCCAAAGCCAGCAGCATGCCATGCGAAGGCCAAGGCCAGCAACATGCCATGTCGCGGCCAAGGCACCCCAACCAAAGCCAACAGCATGCCATGCCAAGGCCAAGGGCACGGCATCGCAGCCAAAGCCAACAGTATGCCATGCCAAGGCCAAGGCTAGCAGCATGCCATGCCACGGCCAAGGCAGCCCAACCAACGCCAGCAGCATGCCATGCCAAGGCCAGGGCCAAGGCATCGCAGCTAAGGCCAACAGCATGCCATTCCAAGGCCGACACTAGCAGCATGCCATGCCAGGGCCACAGCAGCCCAGCCCAAGCCAGCAGCATGCCATGCCAAAGCCAAGGCCAGCCGCATGCTATGCCAAGGCCAAGGCCAGCAGCATACCAAGCCAAGGCCAAGGCAGCGCAGCCAAAGCCAGCAGCATGCCATGCCAAGGCCAATGCCAGCAGCATGCCATGCCAAGGCCAAGGCAGCCCAGCCCAAGCCAGTAGCATGCCATGCTAAGGCCAAGGTAGCCCAGCCCAAGCCAGCAGCATGTCATGCCTAGGGCCAAGGCCAGCAGCATGCCATGCCACGGCCAAGGCAGCCCAGCCAAAGCCAGCAGCATGGCATGCCAAGGCCAAGGCCAGCAGCATGCCATGCCAAGGCCAAGGCCACGAGCATGCCATGCCACAGCCAAGGCAGCCCAGCCAAAGCCAGCAGCATGCCATGCCAAGGCCAAGGCCAGTAGGATGCCATGCCAAGGCCAAGGCTGCCCAGCCAAAGCCAGCAGCATGCCATGCCAAGGCCAAGGCCAGCTGCATCCCTCGCCACGGCCAAGCCAGCAGCATGTCGTGCCAAGGCCAAGGCCAGCAGCATGCTTCGCCACGGCCAAGCCAACAGCATGCCGTGCCACGGCTAAGGCAGCCCAGCCAAAGCCAACAACATGCCATGCCAAGGCCAAGGCCAGCCGCATGCCTCGCCACCGCCAAGCCAGCAGCATGCCCTGCCACGGCCAAGGCAGCCCAGCCAAAGCCAGCAGCATGTCAGGCCAAGGCCAAGGCCTGCAGCATGCCATGCCACGGCCAAGGCAGCCCAGCCAAAGCCAGCAGCATGCCAGGCCAAGGCCAAGGCCAGCAGCATGCCATGCCACGGCCAAGGCAGCCCACCAAAGCCAGCAGCATGCCACGCCAAGGCCAAGGCCAGCAGCATGCCATGCCACGGCCAAGGCAGCCCAGGCAAAGCCAGCATCATGCCACGCCAAGCCAAGGCCAGCAGCATTCCATGCCACGGCCAAGGCAGCCCAGCCAAAGCCAGCAGCATGCCACGCCAAGGCTAGCAGCATGCCATGGCAAGGACAAGGCGGCCCAGCAAAAGCCAGCTGCATGCCATGCCATGGCCAAGGCCAGCCTAGCCAAAGCCTGAAGCATGCCATGCCACGGCCTAGGCAGCCCAGCCAAAGCCAGCAGTATGCCATGCCAAGGCCAGGGCCAGCAGCATGCCATGCCCTAGCCAAGGCATCCCAGCCAAAGCCAGCAGCATGCCATGCCAAGGCCAAGGCCAGCAGAATGCCATGCCAAGGCCAAGGCCAGCGGCATGCCATGCCACGACCAAGGCAGCCCAGGCAAAGCCAGCGGCATGTCAAGCCCAGGCCAAGGCCAGCAGCATGCCATGCCACGGCCAATGCAGCCCAGCTATAGCCGGCAGCATGCCATGCCAAGGCCAAGGCCAGCAGGATGCCATGCCACGACCAAGGCAGCCCAGCCAACGCCAACAGCATGCTATGCCAAGGCCAAGGCCAGCAGCATGGCATGCCCAGGCCAAGGTAGCCCAGCCAAAGCCAGCAGCACGTGTGACAAGGCCAACGCCAAGGCCAGCCGCATGCCATGCCACGGCCAAGGCAGCCCAGGCAAAGCCAACAGCATGCCACGCCAAGGGCAAGGCCAGCACCAGGCCATGCCATGGCCAATGCAGCCAGCCAAGGCCAGCAGCATGCCATGCCAATGCCAAGGCCAAGGCCAGCTGCAAGCCATGCCTAGGCCAAGGCCAAGGCAGCCCAGCCAAAGCCTGCAACATGCCAGGCCAAGGCCAAGGCCAGCAGCATGCCATGCCAAGGCCAAGGCCAGCAGCATGCCATGCCACGGCCAAGGCAACCCAGCCAAAGCCAGCAGCATGCCATGCCAAGGCCAAGGCCAGCAGCATGCCATGCCACGGCCAAAGCAGCCTAGCCAAAGGCAGCAGCAAGCCATGCCGAGGCCACGACCGGGAGCATGCCATGCCACGGCCAAGGCAGCCCAGCCAAAGCCAGCAGCGTGCCATGCCCCGGCCAAGGCAGCCCAGCCAAAGCCAGCAGCATGCCATGCCAAGGCCAAGGCCAGCAGCATGCCATGCCACGGCCAAGGCAGCCCAACCAAAGGCAGCAGCATGCCATGCCGAGGCCAAGGCAGCCCAGCCAAAGCCAGCAGCACGCCATGCCACGGCCAAGGCAGCCCAGCCAAAGCCAGCAGCATGCCATGCCACGGCCAAGGCAGCCCAGCCAAAGCCAGCAGCATGCCATGCCGAGGCCAAGGCCGGCAGCATGCCATGGCAAGGCCAAGGCAGCCCAGCCAAAGCCAGCAGCATGCCATGCCGAGGCCAAGGCCCGCAGTATGCCATGCCACGGCCAAGGCAGCCCAGCCAAAGCAAGCAGCATGCCATGCCCAGGCCAAGGAATGCATCATGCCATGCCAAGGCCAAGGCAGCCCAGCCAAAGCCAGCAACATGCCATGCCAAGTCCAAGGCCAGCTCCATGCCACGACCAAGGCAGCCCATCCAAAGCCAGCCGCATGCCATGCCAAGGCCAAGGCCGCCCAGCCCAAGCTGCAGCATGCCATGCCAAGGCCAAGGCCAGCAGCATGCCATGCCACGGCCAAGGCAGCCCAGCCAAAGCCAGCAGCATGCCATGCCAAGGCAAAGGCCAGTAGCATGCCATGCCAAGGCCAAGACAGCCTAGCCCAAGCCAGCAGCATGCCATGCCAAGGCCAAGGCCAGCGGCATGCCATGCCAAGGCAGCCCAGCCAAAGCCAGCAGCATGCATGCCAAGGCCAAGGCCAGCAGCATTCCATGCCAAGGCCAAGGCCAGCAGCATGCCATGCCAAGGCCAAGACAGCCCAACCAAAGCCAGCGGCATGCCATGCCAAGGCCAAGGCCAGCAGCATTCCATGCCACGACAAAGGTAGCCCAGCCAAAGCCAGCAGTATGCCAAGCCAAGGGCCAAGGCCAACCGCATGCCATGCCACGGCCAAGGCAGCCCAGCCAAAGCCAGCAGCATGCCATGCCAAGGCCAGGGCAGCCCAGCCCAAGCCAGCAGCATGCCATGCCATGGCCAAGGCCAGCAGCATGCCATGCTAGGGCCAAGGCAGCCCAGCCAAAGCCAACAGCATGTCATGCCAAGGCCAAGGCCAGCCGCATGCCATGCCAACGTCAAGGCTACCCAGCCCAAGCCTGCAGCATGCCATGCCAAGGTCAAGGCCAGCAGCATGCCATGCCATGGCCAAGGCAGCCCAGCCAAAGCCAGCAGCATGCCATGCCAAGGCCAAGGCACCCCAGCCCAAGCCAGCAGCATGCCATGCCAAGGCCAAGGCCAGCAGCATGCCATGCCAAGGCCAAGGCCAGCAGCATGCCATGCCACGGCCAAGGCAACCCAGCCAAAGCCAGCAGCATGCCATGCCAAGGCCAAGGCCAGCAGCATGCCATGCCAAGGGCAAGGCAGCCCAGCCCAAGCCAGCAGCATGCCATGCCATGTCCAAGGCAGCCCAGCGAAAGCCAGCAGCATGCCATGCCAAGGTCACGGCCGCCCAGCCCAAGCCAGCAGCATGGCATGCCAAGGCCAAAGCCAACATCATGCCATGCCACGACCAAGGTAGGCCAGCCAAAGCGAGCAGCATGCCATGCTAAGGCCAAGGCCAGCAGCATGCCATGCCAAGGCCAAGGCAGCCCTGCCCAAGCCAGCAGCATGCTATGCCAAGGCCAAGGCCAGCTGCATGCCATGCCACGGCCAGGGCAGCCCAGCCAAAGCCAGCAACATGCCATGCCAAGGCCAAGGCCAGCAGCATGCCATGCCAAGGCCAAGGCCAGCAACATGCCATGCCACGGCCAAGGCAGCCCAACCCAAGCCAGCAGCATGCCATGCCAAGGTCAAGGCCAGCAGCATGCCATGCCACGGCCAAGGCAGCCCAGCCAAAGCCAACAGCATGCCATGCCAAGGCCAAGGCCAGCAGCATGCCATGCCACGGCCAAGGCAACCCAGCCAAAGCCAGTAGCATGCCATGCCAAGGCCAAGGCCGGCAGCATGCCATGCCAAGGCCAAGGCTAGCAGCATGCCATGCCAAGGCCAAGGCAGCCCATCCAAAGCCAGCAACATGCCATGCCAAGGCCAAGGCCAGCAACACGCCATGCCAAGGCCAACGCAGCCCAGCCAAAGCCCACGGCATGCAATGCCAAGGCCAAGGCCAGCAGCATGCCATGCCACAGCCATGAACAAAAGAGAGAAGGACGGAGAGAGTTAGAGAGAAACTTTCTTCTTGAGAGCTAGAAGAGAGAAAGATAGAGAAATGGGAACAAAATCGGGGTGAATCCAAATTCATCGTTTTGTACGTGTTAATTGAACACTTAGGTGATTTGGAAAAACCTAAATGAGGTGCATGAGTTAAACTAATATCATAAAGCTACAACTAATAAGTAAATTTTCTTTCTTTGAGGCTAAATGAGATTAATTTTACTTACCCAACAAAAAAAAAAAAGAGATTAATTTGAGTTAGACATGGCTACTTAAGCTAATGAAACCATTAGTTGCCTAAGCTCATTAGTTCGTATAGCAAAAGAGAGAATGATAGAGAACGACAGAGACAGTTAGAGAGAAAGTTTCTTCTTGGGAGCTAGAAAAGAAAGCTAGAGAAAGGAAAGAGAAACAAGAACAAAATCAAGAGGAATCAATTTTCGTTCTTTTAGACTTGAGAATTGAACTCTTAGGTGATTTAGAAATCCGTACTTGAGGTTCTTAAGTTAAACTAGTATCATGAAGCTACGATTACTCAGCAAATACTCTTTCTTACAGGCTAAGTTAGATTGAGTTATTCACCCCAAAAAAAAGTTAGATTGAGTTAAACTTGGCCACTTTTGCAAATGAAGCAATTAGTATCCTAAACTAATTAGTTAGCAGAACAAAAGGGAGATGGATGGAGAAGGACTGAGAGAGTATGAGAAATACTTTCTTCTTTAGAGCAAGAAGAGAAAGTTAGAGAACAGTAGGAAGAAAATTAGAGGGAGTTTAAATTCATCCCTTTCGACTTGAGAATTGAACACTTAGGTGATTAAGAAACCTTAAATGAGGTGCTTAACTTCAACTATTGTCGTTAAGCCAAAATTACTCAGTAAATTCTTGTTCTTAGACGCTAAGCAAGAATAGTTTGACTTAACCATAGCCACTTAACATAATGAAACAATGAGTTTCCTTAGCTAATTAGTTTCTAGAACAAAAGAGAGAAGGACGGAAAAGGACGGAGAGCGTTTGGTAGAAACATTCTTCTTGACAAGTATAGGAGAAAGTTAGAGAAAAGAAAGAGAAATAGGAACAAAATCAAAGGGAATTCAAATTCATCCTTTTCGACTTGAGAACTGAACACTTAGGTGATTCAGAAAACCTTAAATGATGTTCTTAAGTTAGATTAATATCGATAAGCTACAATTACTCAGCATGTTCTCTTTCTTAGATGCTAAGTAAGAATAGTTTGAGTTAAACTGGGCCACTTAAGATAAAGAAACGATTAGTTTCCCGTGCTAATTAGTTCCTAGAACAAAACAAGGAAGGATGGAGAATGACGGAGTGAGTTAGAGACGTACTTTGTTCATAAAAGCTAGAAGAAAAGTTAGAGAAAAGAAAGGGAAATAGCAATGAAATCAAAGTGAATTCAAATTCCACCTTTTGGACTTGAGATTCGAACACTTATGTGATTTAGAAAAACTTAAATGAGGTGCTTAAGTTAAACCAATATCGTCAAGTTACAATTACTCAGTAAATTCTCTTTCTTAGAGGCTAAGCGAGATTGGTTTGAGTTAAACTCGGCCACTTAAGCAAATGAAACAATTAGTTGCCAAAGCTAATTAGTTCCTAGAACAAAAGAGAGAAGGACGAAGAGAGTTAGATAAAAACTTTCTTCTTGAGAGCTAGAAGAGGGAAAGATAGAGAAATGGGAACAAAATCGGGGTGAATCCAAATTCATTGTTTTGGACGTGAGAATTGAACAATTAGGTGATTTGGAAAAACCTAAATGAGTTACATGAGTTAAACTAATATCGTAAAGCTACAATTACACAGTAAATTTTCTTTCCTTGAGGCTAAACGAGATTAATTTGAGTTAAACGTGGCCACTTCAGCTAATGAAACAATTAGTTGCCTAAGCTCATTAGTTCATATAGCGAAAGATAGAATGATAGAGAAGGACGGAGGTAGTTAGAGAGAGTTTCTTCTTGGGAGCTAGAAAAGAAAGCTAGAGAAAAGAAAGAGAAACAAGAACAAAATCAAGGGGAATCGAAATTCGTTCTTTTAGACTTGAGAATTGAACTCTTAGGTGATTCAGAAATCCATACATGAGGTTCTTAAGTTAAACTAATATCATCAAGCTACGATTACTCAGTAAATACTCTTTCTTACAGGCTAAGTTAGATTGAGTTAAACTTGGCCACTTTTGCAAATGAAACAATTAGTTTCCTAAACTAATTAGTTCCCAGAACAAAAGGGAGAAGGATGGAGAAAGACCGAGAGAATGAGAAATACTTTCTTCTTGAGAGCAAGAAGAGAAAGTTAGAGAACAGTAGGAATAAAATTAGAGGGAGTTTAAATTCATCCTTTTCAACTTGAGAATTGAACACTTAGGTGATTAAGAAATCCTTAAATGAGGTGCTGAACTTCAACTATTGTCGTTAAGGCAAAATTACTCAGTAAATTCTTGTTCTTAGACGCTAAGCAAGAACAGTTTGACTTAACCATAGCCACTTAACATAATGAAACAATGAGTTTCCTTAGCTAATTAGTTTCTAGAACAAAAGAGAGAAGGACGGAAAAGGACGGAGAGCGTTTGGGAGAAACATTCTTCTTGACAGGTACAGGAGAAAGTTAGAGAAAAGAAAGAGAAATAGGAACAAAATTAAGGGGAATTCAAATTCATCCTTTTCGACTTGAGAACTGAGCACTTAGGTGATTCAGAAAACCTTAAATGAGGTTCTTAAGTTAAATTAATATCGATAAGCTACAATTACTCTACACGCTCTGTTTCTTAGATGTTAAGTAAGATTAGTTTGAGTTAAACTAGGCCACTTCAGCTAAATAAACGATTAGTTTCCCGTCTTAATTAGTTCCTAGAACAAAACAAGGAAGCATGGAGAATGACGGAGTGAGTTAGAGATGTACTTTGTTCTTAAGAGCTAGAAGAAAAGTTAGAGAAAAGAAAGGGAAATAGGAATGAAATCAAAGTGAATTCAAATTCCACCTTTTGGACTTGAGAATCAAACACCTAGGTGATTTAGAAAAACTTAAATGAGGTGCTTAAGTGAATTCAAATTCCACCTTTTGTGCATGACACGTTAGGGCCGATTAAAGTCTCCGGAGTCGGAGCCCCCTTTGGTGCATTGCACCTTAGGGCCGACTAAGACTCCGGATTCGGAGCGCCCTTCGTGGATAACATGATTCGCCAAACTAAGTTTCCAGATTTAGAGCCTACTTTGGTGCATGACATCTTTGGGCCGACTAAGACACCGGATTCGGAGCGCCCCTCATGGATATCACGATTGCCAAACTAAGTCTTCAGATTGGGAGCCCCCTCTGGTGCATGACACATTAGGGCTAACTAAGAGTCTGGATTCGGAGCGCCCTTTGGTGTATGACACGTTACGGCCGACTAAGACTCAAAATTCGGAGTGGCCATCGTGGATATCACGATTGGCCATACTAAGTCTCTGGATTTGGAGATCCCTTTGGTGCATGACACCTTAGGGCCGACTAAGACTCCGAATTCAGAGCACCCTTCGTTGATATCACGATTGGCCAAACTAAGTCTCCGGATTCGGAGCCCCTTTGGTGTATGACACCTCAGGGCCGATTAAAGTCCCCGGATTCAGAACCCCTTTGGTGCATGACACCGTAGCACCGACTAAGACCCCGGATTCGGAGCGCCCATCATGGATGTCACGATTGGCCAAACTAAGTCTGCGGATTCGGAGCCCCCTTTGGTGCATGACACCTTAGGGCCAACTAAGACTCCGGAATCGGAGCGCCCTTTGTGGATATCACGATTGGCCAAACTAAGTCTCCGGATTCGGAGCCCCTTTTGCTGCATGACACCTTAGGGCCGACTAAGACTCCGGATTCATAGCGCCTGTCGTGGATGTCACGATTGGCCCAACTAAGACTCCGGATTCGGAGCCCCCTTTGGTGCATGACACCTTAGGGCCGACTAACACTCCGGATTCGGAGCGCCCGACGCAGATATCACGATTGTCCAAACTAAGTCTCCGAATTCAGAGCCCCCTTTGGTGCATGACACCTTAGGGCCGACTAAGACTCCGGATTCGGAGCGCCCTTCATGGATATCACGATTGGCCAAACTGAGTCTCCGAATTCAGAGCCCCCTTTGGTGCATGACACCTTTTGGCCGACTAAGACTCCGGATTCGGAGCCCCCTTTGGTGCATGACTCCTTAGGGCCGATTAAAGTCTCTGGATTCGGAGCCCCATTGGTGCATGACTCCTTAGGGCCGGCAAAGGCTCGCGATTCGGAGCCCCCTTTGGTGCATGACACCTTAGGGCCGACGAAGACTCCGGATTCGGAGCGCCCTTCGTGGACATCACGATTGGCCAAACTAAGTCACCAGATTCAGAGCCACCTTTGGTGCTTGACACCTTAGGTCCGATTAAAGCCTCCGGATTCGGAGCCCCCTTTGGTGTATGCCACCATAGGGCCGATTAAAGTCTCCAGATTCAGAACCTTTATGGTGTATGACACCTTCGGGCCGACTAAGACTCCAGATACGAAGCGCCCATCGTGGATATCACGATTGGCCAAACTAAGTCTCCGGAGTAGGAGCCCCCTATGGTGCATGACACCTTGGGCCGACTTAGACTCCGGATTCGGAGCGCCCTTTGTGGATATCACGATTGGCCAAACTAAGTCTCTGGATTCGGTGCTCCCTTTGGTACATGACACCTTAGGGACGACTAAGACTTCGGATTCAGAGCGCCCGTCGTGGATATCAAGATTGGCCAACCTAAGTCTCCGGATTCGGAGCCCCCTTTTGTGCATGACACCTTAGGGCCGACTAAGACTCCGGATTCGGAGCGCCGTTCGTGGATACCACGATTGGCCAAACTAAGTCTCCGGGTTCGGAGCCCCCTTTGGTGTATGACACCTTAGGGCCGATTAAAGTCTCCAGATTCGGAACCCCTTTGGTGCATGACACCGTAGGGCCGACTAAGACTCCGGATTCGGTGCGCCATTCGTGGATATCACGATTCGCGAAAATAAGTCTCCGGATTCGGAGCCGGCTTTGGTGCATGACTCCTTAGGGCGGACTAAGACTCTGGATTCGGAGCGCCCTTCGTGGATATCACGATTGCCCAAACTAAGTCTCCAGATTCGGAGCCCCTTTTGGTGCAAGACACCTTAAGGCTGGCTCAGACTTCGGATTCATAGCGCGCTTCGTGGATATCATGATTGGCCAAACTATGTCTCCGGATTGGGAGCCCCCTGTGGTGCATGACACCTTGGGGTCGACTAAGACTCCAGATTCGGAGTGCCCATCGTGGATATCACGATTGGCTGAACTAAGTCTCCAAATTCGGAGCCCCTTTGGTGCATGACACCTTAGGGCCGAGTAATACTCCGGATTCGGAGCGCCCTTCGTGGATATCACGATTGGCCAAACTAAGTCTCCGAATTCGGAGCCCCCTTTGGTGCATGACACCTTAGGGCCGACTAAGACTCCGGATTTGGAGCGCCCTTCGTGGATATCACGATTTGCCAAACTAAGTCTCCGAATTAGGAGCCCCCTTTGGTGTATGACACCTTGGGCCGACTTAGACTCCGGATTCGAAGCTCCCTTCGTGGATATCGCGATTGGCCAAACTAAGTCTCTGGATTCGGTGCTCCCTTTGGTGCATGACATCTTAGGGCCGACTAAGACTTCGGATTCAGAGCCCCCTTCGCGTATATCAAGATTGGCCAAACTAAGTCTCCGGATTCGGATCCCCCTTTGGTGCATGACACCTTCGGGCCGACTAACACTCCGGATTCGGAGCCCCCTTTTGGTGTATTACACCTTAGGGCCGATTAAAGTCTCCGGATTCGGAACCCCTTTGGTGCATGACACCGTAGGGCCGTCTAAGACTCCGGATTCGGTGCGCCCTTCGTGGTTATAACGATTCGCCAAACTAAGTCTCCGGATTCGGAGCCGGCTTTGGTGTATGACTCTTTAGGGCCGACTAAGACTCCAGATTCGGAGTGCCCTTCGTGGATATCACGATTGCGCAAACTAAGTCTTCGGATCCGGAGCCCCCTTTGGTGCATGACACCTTAGGGCCGACTAAGACTTCGGATTCGGAGCGCCCTTCGTCGATATCATGATTGGCCAAACTAAGTCTCCAGATTCGGAGCCCCCTTTGGTGCATGACACCTTAGCGTTGACAAAGACTCTAGATTCAGAGCGCCCATCGTGGATATCATGATTGGCCAAACTAAGTCTCCGGATTCGGAGCCCCCTTTGGTGCACGACACCTTAGGGCCGATTAAAGTCTCTGGATTCGGAGCCCCCTTTGGTGTATGACACCTTAGGGCCGATTAAAGTCTCCGGATTCGGAACCCCTTTGGTGCATGACCCCTTAGGGCCGACTAAGGCTCCGGATTCGGTGCCCCCTTTGTGGATATCACGATTCGCCAAATTAAACCTCCGGATTCGGAGCTAGCTTTGGTGCATGACTCCTTAGGGCCGACTAAGACTCCGGATTCAGAGCGCCCTTCGTGGATATCACGATTGCCCAAACTAAGTCTCCGGATTCGGAGCCCCCTTTGGTGCATGACACCTTTGGGCCGACTAAGACTCCGGATTCGGAGCGCCCTTCGTCGATATCATGATTGGCCGAACTAAGTCTCCGGATTCAGAGCCCCCTTTGCTGCATGACACCTTAGGGTCAACTAAGACTCCGGATTCGGGGCGGGCATCGTGGATTACACGATTGGCAAAACTAAGTCTCCGGATTCGGAGCCCCCTTTGGTGCATGACACCTTAGGGCCGATTACAGTGTCCGGATTAGGAGCCCTTTCGGTGCATGACACCTTAGGGTCGACTAAAACTCCGGATTCGGAGCGCCCTTCGTGGATATCACGATTGCCCAAACTAAGTCTCCGGATTCGGAGCCCCTTTTGCTGCATGACACCTTAAGGCTGGCTCAGACTTCGGATTCAGAGCGCCCTTCGTGGATATCATGATTGGCCAAACTAAGTCTCCGGACTGGGAGCCCCCTTTGGTGCATGACACCTTAGGGTCGACTAAGACTCCAGATTCAGAGTGCGCATCGTGGATATCACGATTGGCCAAACTAAGTCAGCAAATTCGGAGCCCCTTTGGTGGATGACACCTTAGGGCCGACTAAGACTCCGGATTCGGAGTGCCCTTCGTGGATATCACGATTCGCCAAACTAAGTCTCCGAATTCGGAGCCCCCTTTGGTGTATGACACCTTAGGGCCGACTAAGACTCCAGATTCGGAGCGCCCATCGTGGATATCACGATAGGCCAAACAAAGTCTTCGAATTAGGAGCCCCCGTTGGTGTATGACACCTTGGGCCGACTTAGACTCCGGATTCGAAGCTCCATTCGTGGATATCGCGATTGGCCAAACTAAGTCTCTGGATTTGGTGCTCCCTTTGATGCATGACATCTTAGGGCCGACTAAGACTTCGGATTCAGAGCGCCCTTCGTGGATATCAAGATTGGCCAAAGTAAGTCTCCGGATTCGGAGCCCCCTTTGGTGCGTGACACCTTAGGGCCGACTAAGACTCCGGATTCGGAGCCCCCTTTTGGTGTATGACACCTTAGGGCCGATTAAAGTCTCCGGATTCGGAACCCCTTTGGTGCATGACACCGTAGGGCCGTCTAAGACTCCGGATTCGGTGCGCCTTTCATGGATATAACGATTCGCCAAACTAAGTCTCCGGATTTGGAGCCGGCTTTGGTGCATGACTCTTTAGGGCCGACTAAGACTCCGGATTCAGAGAGCCCTTCGTGGATATCACGATTGCCCAAACTAAGTCTCCGGATTCGGCGCCCCCTTTGGTGCATGACACCTTAGGGCCGACTAAGACTTCGGATTCGGAGCGCCCTTCGTGGATATCACGATTGGCAAAACTAAGTATCCAGATTCGGAGCCCCCTTTGGTTCATGACACCTTAGCGTCGACAAAGACTCCGGATTCAGAGCGCCCATCGTGGATATCACGATTGGCCAAACTATTCTCCGGATTGGGAGCCCCCTTTAGTGCATGACACCTTAGGGCCGATTAAATTCTCTGGATTCGCAGCCCCCTTTGGTGTATGACACCTTAGGGCCGATTAAAGTCTCCGGATTCGGAACCTCTTTGGTGCATGACACCTTAGGGCCGACTAAGGCTCCGGATTCGGTGCGCCCTTCGTGGATATCACGATTCGCCAAACTAAGCCTCCGGATTCGGAGCCGGCTTTGGTGCGACTAAGACTCCGGATTCGGAGCGCCCATCGTGGATATCACGATTGCCCAAACTAAGTCTCCGGATTCGGAGCCCCCTTTGGTGCATGACACCTTTGGGCCGACTAAGACTCCGGATTCGGAGCGCCCTTCGTGGATATCACGATTGGCCGAACTAAGTCTCCGGATTCAGAGCCCCCTTTGCTGCATGACACCTTAGGGTCAACTAAGACTCCGGATTCGGGGTGGGCATCGTGGATTACACGATTGGCAAAACTAAGTCTCCGGATTCGGAGCCCCCTTTGGTGCATGACACCATAGGGCCGATTACAGTCTCCGGATTAGGTGCCCTTTCGGTGCATGACACCTTAGGGCCGACTAAAACTCCGGATTCGGAGCGCCCTTCGTGGATATCACGATTGCCCAAACTAAGTCTCCAGATTCGGAGCCCCTTTTGGTGCATGACACCTTAAGGCTGGCTCAGACTTCAGATTCAGAGCGCCCTTCGTGGATATCATGATTGGCCAAACTAAGTCTCCGGATTGGGAGCCCCCTTTGGTGCATGACACCTTAGGGTCGACTAAGACTCCAGATTCGGAGTGCCAATCGTGGATATCACGATTGGCCAAACTAAGTCAGCAAATTCGGAGCCCCTTTGGTGCATGACACCTTAGGGCCGACTAAGACTCCGAATTCGGAGTGCCCTTCGTGGATATCACGATTCGCCAAACTAAGTCTCCGAATTCGGAGCCCCCTTTGGTGCATGACACCTTAGGGCCGACTAAAACTCCGGATTCGGAGCGCCCTTCGTGGATATCACGATAGGCCAAACAAAGTCTTCGAATTAGGAGCCCCCGTTGGTGTCTGACACCTTGGGCTGACTTAGACTCCGGATTCGAAGCTCCCTTCGTGGATATCACGATTGCCCAAACTAAGTCTCCGGATTCGGCCCCCCCTTTGGTGCATGACACCTTAGGGCCGACTAAGACTTCGGACTCGGAGTGCCTTTCGTGGATATCACGATTGGCAAAACTAAGTATCCAGATTCGGAGCCCCCTTTGGTGCATAACACCTTAGCGTCGACAAAGACTCCGGATTCAGAGCGCCCATCGTGGATATCACGATTGGCCAAACTAATCTCCGGATTGGGATCCCCCTTTAGTGCATGACACCTTAGGGCCGATTAAAGTCTCTAGATTCACCGCCCCCTTTGGTGTATGACACCTTAGGGCCGATTAAAGTCTCCGAATTCGGAACCTCTTTGGTGCATGACACCTTAAGGCCGACTAAGGCTCCGGATTCGGGGCGCCCTTCGGGGATATCACGATTCGCCAAACTAAGCCTCCGGATTCGGAGCCGGCTTTGGTGCATGACACCTTAGGGCCGACTAAGACTCCGGATTCGGAGCGCCCTTCGTGGATATCACGATAGGCCAAACAAAGTCTTCGAATTAGGAGCCCCCGTTGGTGTATGACACCTTGGGCCGACTTAGACTCCGGATTCGAAGCTCCCTTCGTGGATATCGCGATTGGCCAAACTAAGTCTCTGGATTCGGTGCTCCCTTTGATGCATGACATCTTAGGGCCGACTAAGACTTCGGATTCAGAGCGCCCTTCGTGGATATCAAGATTGGCCAAACTAAGTCTCCGGATTTGGAGCCCCCTTTGGTGCGTGACACCTTAGGGCCGACTAAGACTCCGGATTCGGAGCCCCCTTTTGGTGTATGACACCTTAGGGCCGATTAAAGTCTCCGGATTCGGAACCCCTTTGGTGCATGACACCGTAGGGCCGTCTAAGACTCCGGATTCAGTGCGCCCTTCGTGGATATAACGATTTGCCAAACTAAGTCTCCGAATTTGGAGCCGGCTTTGGTGCATGACTCTTTAGGGCCGACTAAGACTCCGGATTCGGAGAGCCCTACGTGGATATCACGATTGCCCAAACTAAGTCTCCGGATTCGGCGCCCCCTTTGGTGCCTGACACCTTAGGGCCGACTAAGACTTCGGACTCGGAGTGCCCTTCATGGATATCACGATTGGCAAAACTAAGTATCCAGATTCGGAGCCCCCTTTGGTGCATGACACCTTAGCGTCGACAAAGACTCCGGATTCAGAGCGCCCATCGTGGATATCACGATTGGCCAAACTAATCTCCGGATTGGGATCCCCCTTTAGTGCATGACACCTTAGGGCCGATTAAAGTCTCTAGATTCACCGCCCCCTTTGGTGTATGACACCTTAGGGCCGATTAAAGTCTCCGAATTCGGAACCTCTTTGGTGCATGACACCTTAAGGCCGACTAAGGCTCCGGATTCGGGGCGCCCTTCGGGGATATCACGATTCGCCAAACTAAGCCTCCGGATTCGGAGCCGGCTTTGGTGCATGACACCTTAGGGCCGACTAAGACTCCGGATTCGGAGCGCCCTTCGTGGATATCACGATAGGCCAAACAAAGTCTTCGAATTAGGAGCCCCCGTTGGTGTATGACACCTTGGGCCGACTTAGACTCCGGATTCGAAGCTCCCTTCGTGGATATCGCGATTGGCCAAACTAAGTCTCTGGATTCGGTGCTCCCTTTGATGCATGACATCTTAGGGCCGACTAAGACTTTGGATTCAGAGCGCCCTTCGTGGATATCAAGATTGGCCAAACTAAGTCTCCGGATTCGGAGCCCCCTTTGGTGCGTGACACCTTAGGGCCAACTAAGACTCCGGATTTGGAGCCCCCTTTTGGTGTATGACACCTTAGGGCCGATTAAAGTCTCCGGATTCGGAACCCCTTTGGTGCATGACACCGTAGGGCCGTCTAAGACTCCGGATTCAGTGCGCCCTTCGTGGATATAACGATTTGCCAAACTAAGTCTCCGAATTTGGAGCCGGCTTTGGTGCATGACTCTTTAGGGCCGACTAAGACTCCGGATTCGGAGAGCCCTACGTGGATATCACGATTGCCCAAACTAAGTCTCCGGATTCGGCGCCCCCTTTGGTGCCTGACACCTTAGGGCCGACTAAGACTTCGGACTCGGAGTGCCCTTCATGGATATCACGATTGGCAAAACTAAGTATCCAGATTCGGAGCCCCCTTTGGTGCATGACACCTTAGCGTCGACAAAGACTCCGGATTCAGAGCGCCCATCGTGGATATCACGATTGGCCAAACTAATCTCCGGATTGGGATCCCCCTTTAGTGCATGACACCTTAGGGCCGAATAAAGTCTCTAGATTCACCGCCCCCTTTGGTGTATGACACCTTAGGGCCGATTAAAGTCTCCGGATTCGGAACCTCTTTGGTGCATGACACCTTAAGGCCGACTAAGGCTCCGGATTCGGGGCGCCCTTCGTGGATATCACGATTCGCCAAACTAAGCCTCCGGATTCGGAGCCGGCATTGGTGCATGACTCCTTAGGGCCGACTAAGACTCCGGATTCGGAGCGCCCTTCGTGGATATCACGATTGCCCAAACTAAGTCTCCGGATTCGGAGCCCCCTTTGGTGCATGACACCTTTGGGCCGACTAAGACTCTGGATTCAGAGCACCCTTCGTGGATATCACGATTGGTCGAACTAAGTCTCCGATTCAGAGCCCCCTTTGGTGCATGACACCTTAGGGTCAACTAAGACTCCGGATTCGGGGCAGCCATCGTGGATTACACGATTGGCAAAACTAACTCTCCGGATTCGAAGCCCCCTTTGGTGCATGACACCTTAGGGCCTATTACTGTCTTCGGATTAGGAGCCCATTTGGTGCATGACACCTTAGGGCCGACTAAAACTCTGGATTCGGAGCGCCCATCGTGGATATCACGATTGCCCAGACTAAGTCTCCAGATTCGGAGCCCCTTTTGGAGCATGACACCATAAGGCTGGCTCAGACTTCGGATTCAGATCGCCCTTCGTGGATATCATGATTGGCCAAACTAAGTCTTCGGATTGGGAGCCCCCTGTGGTGCATGACACCTTAGGGTCGACTAAGACTCCAGATTCGGAGTGCCCATCGTGGATATCACGATTGGCCGAACTAAGTCTCCAAATTCGGAGCCCCTTTTCTGCATGACACCTTAGGGCCGACTAAGACTCCGGATTCGGAGCGCCCTTCGTGGATATCACGATTGGCCAAACAAAGTCTCCGAATTCGGAGCCCCCCTTTGGTGCATGACACCTTAGGGCCGACTAAGACTCCGGATTCGGAGCGCCCTTCGTGGATATCACGATTGGCCAAACTAAGTCTCCGAAATAGGAGCCCCCTTTGGTGTATGACACCTTGGGCCGGTTTGGACTCCGGATTCGAAGCTTCCTTCGTGGATATCGCGATTGGCCAAACTAAGTCTCTGGATTCGGTGCTCCCTTTGGTGCATGACATCTTTGGGCCGACTAAGACTTCGGATTTAGAGCGCCCTTCGTGGATATCAAGATTGGCCAAACTAAGTCTTCGGATTCGGAGCCCCCTTTGGTGCATGACACCTTTGGGCGGACTAAGACTCTGGATTCGAAGCCCCCTTTTGGTGTATGACGCCTTAGGGCCGATTAAAGTCTCCGGATTTAGAACCCCTTTGGTGCATGACACCGTAGGGCCGTCTAAGACTCCGGATTCGGTGCGCCCTTCGTGGATATAACGATTCGCCAAACTATGTCTCCGGATTCGGAGCCGACTTTGGGGCATGACTCTTTAGGGCCGACTAAGACTCCGGATTCGGAGAGCCCTTCGTGGATATCACGATTTCCCAAACTAAGTCTCCGGATTCGGAGCCCCCTTTGGTGCATGACATCTTAGGGCCAACTAAGACTTCGGATTCGGAGCGCCCTTCGTGGATATCATGATTGGCCAAACTAAGTCTCCAGATTCGGAGCCCCCTTTGCTGCATGACACCTTAGCGTCGACAAAGACTCCGGATTCAGAGCGCCCATCGTGGATATCACGATTGGCCAAACTAAGTCTCCGGATTCGGAGCCCCCTTTAGTGCATGACACCTTAAGGCCGATTAAAGTCTTTGGATTCGGAGCCCCCTTTCGTGTAGGACACCTTAGGGCTGATTAAAGTCTCCGGATTCAGAACCCCTTTGGTGCATGACACCTTAGGGCCGACTAAGGCTCCGGATTCGGTGCGCCCTTTGTGGATATCACGATTCGCCAAACTAAGCCTCCGGATTCGGAGTCGGCTATCGTGCATGACTCCATAGGGCCGACTAGGACTCCGGATTCGGAGCGCCCTTCGTGGATATCACGATTGCACAAACTAAGTCTCCGGATTCGGAGCCCCCTTTGGTGCATGACACCTTTGGGCCGACTAAGGCTCCTGAGTCGAAGCGCCCTTCGCGGGTATCACGATTGGCTGAACTAAGTCTCCAGATTCAGAGCCCCTTTTGGTGCATGACACCTTAGGGTCGACTAAGACTCCAGATTCGGGGCGGCCATCGTGGATTACACAATTGGCAAAACAAAGTCTCTGGATTCAGAGCCCCCTTTGGTGCATGACACCTTAGGGCCGATTACAGTCTCCGGATTAGGAGCCCCTTCGGTGCATGACACCTTAGGGCCGGCTAAAACTCCGGATTCGGAGCGCCCTTCGTGGATATAACAAATCGCCAAACTAAGTCACCGAATTCAGAGCCCACTTTGGTGCGTCACACCTGAGGGCCGTCTAAGACTCCGAATTCGGAGCGCCCTTCATGGATATCACGATTGGCCAAACTAAGTCTCTGGATTTGGAGCCCCCTTTGGTGCATGACACCTTAGGGCCGACTAAGACTCCGTATTCGGAGAGCCCTTCATGGATATCACGATTGGCCAAACTAAGTCTCCGGATTCGGAGCCCCCTTTGGTGTATGACACCTTAAGGCCGACTAAGACTCCGGATTTGGAGCCCTCTTTGGTGTATGACACCTTAGGGCCGACTAAGTCTTCGGATTCGGAGCCGCCTTCGTGGATATCACGATTGGCCGAACTATGTCTCTGGATTCGGAGTTGCCTTTGGTGCATGACACCTTAGGGCCGACTAAGACTGCGGATTCAGAGCGCCCTTTGTGGATATCACGATTGGCCGAGCTAAGTCTCCGGATTCGGAGCCCCCTTTGGTGCATGACACCTTAGGGCCGACTAAGACTCTGGATTCGGAGCGCCCAGCGTGGATATCACGATTGGCCAAACTAAGTCTCCGGATTCGGTGCCCCCTTTTGTGCATGACACCTTAGGGCCGATTTAAGTCTCCGGATTCGGTGTCCCCTTTGGTGCATTGTACCTTAGGGCCGACTAAGACTCTAGATTCAGAGCGCCCTTCGTGGATAACTTGATTGGCCAAACAAAGTATCCGGATTTGGAGCCCACATTGGTGCATGACATCTTAGGGCCGACTAAGACTCCGGATTCGGAGCGCCCTTCATGGATATCACGATTGGCCAAATTAAGTCTCCGGATTCGGAGCCCACTTTGGTGCATGACACCTTAGAGCGGACTAAGACTCCGGATTCGGAGCGCCCTTTGGTGTATGACACCTTACGGCTGACTAAGACACAAAATTTTTAGCGGCCTTTGTGGATATTACGATTGGCCACACTAAGTCTCTGGATTCGGAGTTCCCTTTGGTACATGACACCTTAGGGCCGACTAAGACTACGGATTCAGAGTGCCCTTCGTCGATATCACAATTGGCCAAACTAAGTCTTCGGATTCGGAGCCCCTTTGGTGTATGACACCTTAGGGCTGATTAAAGTCCCCGGATTCGGAACCCCTTTGGTGCATGACACCGTAGGGCCGACTAAGGCTCCGGATTCGGAGCGCCCTTTGGTGCGTGACACCTTACGGCCGACTAAGACCTCGGATTTGGAGCCCCCTTTTGGTGTATGACACCTTAGGGCCGATTAAAGTGTCCGGATTCGGAACCCCTTTGGTGCATGACACCGCAGGGCCGTCTAAGACTCCGGATTCGGTGCGCCCTTCGTGGATATAACGATTCACCAAACTAAGTCTCCGGATTCGGGGCCGGCTTTGGTGCATTACTCTTTAGGGCCGACTAAGACTCTGGATTCAGAGAGCCCTTCGTGGATATCACGATTGCCCAAACTAAGTCTCCGGATTTGGAGCCCCCTTTGGTGCATGACACCTTAGGGCCGACTAAGACTTCGGATTCGGAGCACCCTTCGTGGATATCACGATTGGCCAAACAGTCTCCAGATTCGGAGCCCCCTTTGGTGCATGACACCTTAGCGTCGACAAAGACTCCGAATTGAAAGCACCCATCGTGGATATCACGATTGGCCAAACTAAGTCTTCGGATTCGGAGCCCCTTTGGTGTATGACACCTTAGGGCTGATTAAAGTCCCCGGATTCGGAACCCCTTTGGTGCATGACACCGTAGGGCCGACTAAGGCTCCGGATTCGGAGCGCCCTTTGGTGCGTGACACCTTAGGGCCGACTAAGACTCCGGATTTGGAGCCCCCTTTTGGTGTATGACACCTTAGGGCCGATTAAAGTGTCCGGATTCGGAACCCCTTTGGTGCATGACACCGCAGGGCCGTCTAAGACTCCGGATTCGGTGCGCCCTTCGTGGATATAACGATTCGCCAAACTAAGTCTCCGGATTCGGGGCCGGCTTTGGTGCATTACTCTTTAGGGCCGACTAAGACTCTGGATTTAGAGAGCCCTTTGTGGATATCACGATTGCCCAAACTAAGTCTCCGGATTCAGAGCCACCTTTGGTGCATGACACCTTAGGGCCGACTAAGACTTCGGATTCGGAGCATCCTTCGTGGATATCACGATTGGCCAAACAGTCTCCAGATTCGGAGCCCCCTTTGGTGCATGACACCTTAGCGTCGACAAAGACTCCGGATTCAAAGCACCCATCGTGGATATCACGATTGGCCAAACTAAGTCTCCGGGTTCGGAGCCCCCTTTGGTGCATGACACCTTAGGGCCGATTAAAGTCTCTGGATTCGGAGCCCCCTTTGGTGCCTGACACCTTAGGGCCGACTAAGTCTCCGGATTCAGAGCCCCCTTTGGTGCATGACACCTTAGGGTCAACTAAGACTCCAGATTCCGGGCGGCCATCGTGGATTACACGATTGGCAAAACTAAGTCTCCGGATTCGGAGCCCCCTTTGGTGCATGACACCTTAGGGCCGATTACAATCTCCGGATTAGGAGCCCCTTCGGTGCATGACACCTTAGGGCCGACTAAAACTCTGGATTCGGAGCACCCTTCGTGGATATCACGATTGCCCACACTAACTCTCCAGATTCGGAGCCCCCTTTTGGTGCATGACACCATAAGGCTGGCTCAGACTTCTGATTCGGAGCGCCCTTCGTGGATATCATGATTGGCCAAACTAAGTCTCCGGATTGGGAGCCCCCTTTGGTGCCTGACACCTTAGGGTCAACTAAGACTCCAGATTCGGAGTGCCCATCGTGGATATCACGATTGGCCGAACTAAGTCTCCAAATTCGGAGCCCCTTTGGTGCATGACACCTTAGGGCCGACTAAGACTCCAGATTCGGAGCGCCCTTCGTGGATATCACGATTGGCCAAACTAAGTCTTCGAATTCGGAGCCCCTTTGGTGCATGACACCTTGGGGCCGACTAAGACTCCGAATTCGGAGTGCCCTTCGTGGATATCACGATTGCCAAACAAAGTCTCTGAATTAGGGGCCCCCTTTGCTGTATGACACCTTGGGCCGACTTAGACTCCGGATTCGAAGCTCCCTTCGTGGATATCGCGATTGGCCAAACTAAGTCTCTCGATTCGGTGCTCCCTTTGGTGCATGACATCTTAGGGCTGACTAAGACTTCGGATTCAGAGCGCCCTTCGTGGATATCAAGATTGGCCAAACTAAGTCTCCGGATTCGGAGCCGCCTTCAGTGCATGACACCTTAGGGCCGACTAAGACTCCGGATTCGGAGCCCCCTTTTGCTGTATGACACCTTAGGGCCGATTAAAGTCTCCGGATTCGGAACCCCGTTGGTGCATGACACCGCGAGGCCGTCTAAGACTCCGGATTCGGTGCGCCCTTCGTGGATATAATGATTCGCCAAACTAAGTCTCCGGATTCGGAGCCGACTTTTGTTCATGACTCTTTAGGGCCGACTAAGACTCCGTATTCGGAGAGCCCTTCGTGGATATCACGATTGCCCAAACTAAGTCTCTGGATTCGGAGCCCCCTTTGGTGCATGACACCTTAGGGCCGACTAAGACTTCGGATTCGGAGCGCCCTTCGTGGATATCACGATTGGTCATAGTAAGTCTCCAGATTCGGAGCCCCCTTTGGTCCATGACACCTTAGCATCGATATAGACTCCGGATTCAGAGCGCCCATCGTGGATATCACGATTGGCCAAAATAAGTCTCCGGATTCAGAGTCCCCCTTTGGTGCATGACTCCTTAGGGCCGATTAATGTCTCTGGATTCGGAGCCCCCTTTGTTGTATGACACCTTAGGGCCGATTAAAGTCTCCGGATTTGGAACCCCTTTGGTGCATGACAACTTAGGGCCGACTAAGGCTCCGGATTCGGTGCGCCCTTCGTGGACATCACGATTCGCCAAACTAAGCATCCGGATTCGGAGCCGGCTTTGGTGCATGACTCCTTAGGGCCGACTAAGACTCCGAATTCGGAGCGCCCTTCGTGGATATCACGATTGCCCAAACTAGGTCTCTGGATTCGGAGCCCCCTTTGGTGCATGACACCTTTGGGCCGACTAAGACTCCGGATTCGGAGCACCCTTCGTGGATATCACGATTGGCCGAACTAAGTCTCCGGATTCAGAGCCCCCTTTGCTGCATGACACCATAGGGTCAACTAAGACTCCGGATTCGGGGCGGCCATCGTGGATTACATAATTGGCAAAACTAAGTCTCCAGATTCAGAGCCCCCTTTGGTGCATGACACCTTAGGGCCGATTACAGTCTCCGGATTAGGAGGCCCTTCGGTGCATGACACCTTAGGGCCGACTAAAACTCCGGATTCGGAGCGCCCTTCGTGGATATCACGATTCGCCAAACTAAGTCTCCGGATTCAGAGCCCACTTTGGTGCATGACACCTGAGGGCCGACTAAGAATCCAGAGTCGAAGTGCCCTTCATGGATATCACGGTTGGCCAAACTAAGTCTCTGGATTCGGAGCCCCCTTTGGTGCATGACACCTTAGGGCCGACTAAGACTCCGTATTCGGAGCGCCCTTCATGGATATCACGATTGGCCAAACTAAGTCTCCGGATTCGGAGCCCGCTTTGGTGTATGACACCTGAGGGCTGACTAAGACTCCAGATTCGGAGCCCCCTTTGGTGTATGACACCTCAGGGCCGACTAAGACTCCAAATTCGGAGCCCCCTTTGGTGTATGACACCTCAGGGCCGACTAAGACTCCGGATTCGGAGCTGCCTTCGTGGATATCACGATTGGCCAAACTATGTCTTTGGATTCGGAGTTGCCTTTGGTGCATGACACCTTAGGGCCGACTAAGACTCTAGATTCAGAGCGCCCTTTGTGGATATCACGATTGGCTGAGCTAAGTCTCCGGATTCGGAGCCCCCTTTGGTGCATGACACCTTAGGGCCGACTAAGACTCTGGATTCGGAGCGCCGATCGTGGATATCACGATTGGCCAAACTAAGTCTCCGGATTCGGAGCCCCCTTTTGTGCATGACATGTTTAGGCCGATTACAGTCTCCGGATTCGGAGCCCCCTTTGGTGCATTGCACCTTAGGGCCGACTAAGACTCCGGATTCGGAGCACCCTTCATGGACAACATGATTGGCCAAACTAAGTCTCCGGATTTGGAGCCCACTTTGGTGCATGATATCTTAGGGCCGACTAAGACTCCGGATTCGGAGTGCCCTTCATGGATATCACGATTGGCCAAACTGAGTCTCCGAATTCGGAGCCCCCTTTGGTGCATGACATCTTAGGGCGGACTAAGACTCCGGATTCGGAGCGCCGTTTGGTGTATGACAGCTTACGGCCGACTAAGACTCAAAATTCTTAGCGGCCTTTGTGGATATCACGATTGGCCAAACTAAGTCTCTGGATTTGGAGTTCCCTGTGGTACAAGACACCTTAGGGCCAACTAATACTCCAGATTCAGAGTGCCCTTCGTCGATATCACGATTGGAAAACTAAGTCTACGGATTCGAAGCCCCTTTGGTGTATGACACCTTAGGGCCGATTAAAGTCCCCGGATTCGGAACCCCTTTGGTGCATGACACCGTAGGGCCGACTAAGGCTCCGGATTCTGAGCGCCCATCATGGATATCACAATTGGCCAAACTAAGTCTCCGGATTCAGAGCCTCCTTTGGTGCATGAGACCTAAGGGCAGACTAAGACCCTGGAATCGGAGCGCCCTTTGTGGATATCACGATTGGCCAAACTAAGTCCCCAGATTTGGAGTCCCTTTTGCTGCATGACACCTTAGGGCCGACTAACACTCCGGATTCATAGCGCCCATCGTGGATGTCACGATTGGCCCAACTAAGACTCCAAATTCGGAGCCCCCTTTGGTCCATGACACCTTAGGGCCGACTAACACTCCGGATTCGGGGCGCCCGACGCGGATATCACGATTGGCCAAACTAAGTCTCCGGATTCAGAGCCCTCTTTGGTGCATGACGCCTTAGGGCCGACTAAGACTTCGGATTCGGAGCGCCCTTCATGGATATCACGATTGGCCAAACTAAGTCTCCGGATTTGGAGGCCCCTTTGGTGCATGACATCTTAGGGCCGACTAAGACTCCGGATTCGGAGCCCCATTGGTGCATGACTCCTTATGGCCAATTAAAGTCTCCGAATTCGGAGCCCCCTTTGGTGTATGACACCTTAGGGCCGATTAAAGTCTCCGGATTCGGAGCGCCATTGGTGCATGACTCCTTAGGGCCGACAAAGACTCCGGATTCGGAGCCCCCTTTGGTGCATGACACATTAGGGCCGACTAAGACTCCAGATTCGGAGCGCCCTTCGTGGACATCACGATTGGCCAAACTAAGTCTCTGAATTCAGAGCCACCTTTGGTGCATGACACCTTAGGTCCGATTAAAGCCTCCGAATTCGGAGCCCCCTTTGGTGTATGACACCTTAGGGCCGATTAAAGTCTTCGGATTCGGAACCTCTTTGGTGCATGACACCTTCGGGCCAACTAAGACTCCGGATACGGAGCGCCCGTCGTGGATATCACGATTGGCCAAACTAAGTCTTCGGATTAGGAGCCCCCTTTGGTGCTTGACACCTTGGGCCGACTTAGACTCCGGATTCAAGGCGCCCTTCGTGGATATCACGATTGGCCAAACGAAGTCTCTAGATTCGGTGCTCCCTTTGGTGCATGACACCTTAGGGCCAACTAAGACTCCAGATTCAGAGCGCCCATCGTGGATATCAAGATTGGCCAACCTAGGTCTCCGGATTCGGAGCCCCCTTTTGTGCATGACATGTTAGGGCCGATTAAAGTCTCCGGATTTGGAGCCCCCTTTGGTGCATTGCACCTTAGGGCCGACTAAGACTCCGGATTCGGAGGGCCCTTCGTGGATAACATGATTGGCCAAACTAAGTCTCCGAATTTGGAGCACACTTTGGTGCATGACATCTTAGGGCCGACTAAGACTCCGGATTCGGAGCGCCCTTCATGGATATCACGATTGGCCAAACTAAGTCTCCAAATTCGGAGCCCCCTTTGGTGCATGACATCTTAGGGCGGACTAAGACTCCGGATTCGGAGCGCCCTTTGGTGTATGACACCTTACGGCCGACTAAGACTCAAAATTCTTAGCGGCCTTTTTGGATATCATGATTGGCCAAACTAAGTCTCTGGATTCGGAGTTCCCTTTGGTACATGACACCTTAGGGCCGACTAAGACTCCAGATTCAGAGTGCCCTTCGTCGATATCACGATTGGCCAAACTAAGTCTCCGGATTCGGAGCCCCTTTGGTGTATGACACCTTAGGGCCGATTAAAGTCCCCGGATTCGGAACCCCTTTGGTGCATGACGCCGTAGGGCCGACTAAGGCTCCGGATTCGGAGCGCCCATCATGGATATCACGATTGGCCAAACTAAGTCTCCGGATTCGGAGCCCCCTTTGGTGCATGAGACCTAAGGGCCGACTAAGACTCTGGAATCGGAGCGCCCTTTGTGGATATCACAATTGGCCAAACTAAGTCCCCAGATTTGGAGCCCCATTTGCTGCATGACACCTTAGGGCCGACCAAGACTCCGGATTCATAGCGCCCATCGTGGATGTCACGATTGGCCCAACTAAGACTCCAGATTCGGAGCCCCCTTTGGTGCATGACACCTTAGGGCCGACTAACATTCCAGATTCGGAGCGCCCGACGCGGATATCACGATTGGCCAAACTAAGTCTCCGGATTCAGAGCCCCCTTTGGTGCAAGACACCTTAGGGCCGACTAAGACTCCGGATTCGGAGTGCCCTTCATGGATATCACGATTGGCCAAACTAAGTCTCCGGATTCGGAGGCCCCTTTGGTGCATGACACCTTAGGGCCGACTAAGACTCCGGATTCGGAACCCCATTGGTGCATGACTCCTTAGGGCCAATTAAAGTCTCCGGATTCGGAGCCCCCTTTGGTGTATGACACCTTAGGGCCGATTAAAGTCTCCGGATTCGGAGCGCCATTGGTGCATGACTCCTTAGGGCCGACAAAGACTCCGGATTCGGAGCCCCCT
>NC_138975.1:76942500-76957500 GCF_055761805.1 Camellia sinensis | reverse complement strand
TTTGGCTGGGCTGCCTTGGCCTTGGCATGGCATGCTGCTGGCCTTGACCTTGGCATGGCATGCTGCTGGCTTTGGCTGGGCAGCCTAGCCCGGGGCATGGATGCTGCTAGCCTTGGCCTTGGCATGGCATGTTGCTAGCTTTGGCTGGGTTGCCTTCGCCGGGGCATGGCATGCTGCTGGCCTTGGCCTTGGCATGGCATGCTGCTGGCTTTGGCTGGGCTGCCTTGGCCGTGGCATGGCTGGCTGCTAGCCTTGGCTTTGGCATGGCATGCTGCTGGCTTTGGCTGGGCTGCCTTAGCCTTGGCATGGCATGCTGCGGGCCTTGGCCGTGGCATGGCATGCTGCTAGCTTTGGCTGGGCTGCCTTGGCCTTGGCTTGGCAAGCTGCTGGCTTTGGCTGGGCTGCCTTGGCCATGGCATGGCATGCTGCGGGCCTTGGCCTGGGCATGGCATGCTGCTAGCTTTGGCTGGGCTACCTTGGGCTTGGCATGGCATGCTGCCGGGCTTGGCGTCGGCAAGGCATGCTGCTGGCTTTAGCTGGGCTGCCTTCGTCGTGGCATGGCATGCGGCCGGCCTTGGCCTCGGCATGGCATGCTGCTGGCTTTGGCTGGGTAGCCTTGCCCGTGGCATGGCATGCAGCTGGCCTTGGCCTTGGAATGGCATGCTGCTGGCTTTGGCTGGGTTGCCTTGGCCTTGGCATGGCATGCTGCTGGCCTTGCCCTCGGCATGGCATGCTACTGGCTTTGGCTGGGCTGCCTTGCACGTGGCATGGCATGCTGCTGGCCTTGGCCATGGCATGGCATGCTGCTGGCTTTGGCTGGGCTGCCATGGCCGTGGCATGGCATGCTGCTGGCCTTCGCCTGGGCATGGCATGCTGCTGGCTTTGGCTGGGCTGTCTTGTCCTTGGCATGTCAGGCTGCCGGCCTTGGCGTCGGCATGGCATGCAGCTGGCTTTGGCTGGGCTGCCTTGGCCGTGGCATGGCATGCCGCCGGCCTTGGCCTCGGCATGGCATGTTGCTGGCTTTGGCTGGGCTACCTTGCCCGTGGCATGGCATACTGCTGGCCTTGGCCTTGGCATGGCATGCTGCTGGCTTTGGCTGGGCAGCCTTGCCCGTGGCATGGCATGCTGCTGGCCTTGGCCTGGTCATGGCATGTTGCTAGCTTTGGCTGGGCAGCCCTGGCCTTGGCATGGCATGCTGCTGGCCTCGCCCTCGGCATGGCATACTGCTGGCTTTGACTGGGCTGCCTTGGCCGTGGCATGGCAGGCTGCTGGCCTTGGCCTGGGCATGGCATGCTGCTGGCCCTGGGTGGGTTACCTTGGCCTTGGCATGGCATGCCGCCGGCCTTGGCCTCGGCATGGCATGCTGCTGGCTTTGGCTGGGCAGCCTTGCCTGTGGCATGGCATGCTGCTGGCCTTGCCCTTGGCATGGCATACTGCGGGCTTTGGCTGGGCTGCCTTGGCCGTGGCATGGCACGCTGCTGGCCTTGGCCTGGGCATGGCATGCTGCTGGCTTTGGCTGGGCTGCCTTGGCCTTGCCATGGCATGCTGCAGGCCTTGCCCTTGGCGTGGCATGTTGCTAGGTTTGGCTGGGCTGCCTTGCCCTCGGCGTGGCATGTTGCTAGCTTTGGCTGGGCTGCCTTGCCCATGACATGCCGTGCTGCTGGCCTTGGTCTTGGCATGGCATGCTGCTGGCTTTGACTGGGCTGCCTTGGCTGTGGCATGGCATGCTGCTGGCCTTGGCCTTAGCATGGCATGCTGCTGGCTTTGGCTAGGCTGCCTTGGCCTTGGCATGCCATGCTACTGGCCTTGGGCTTGGCATGGCATGCTGCTGGCTTTGGCTGGGCTGCCTTGGCCGTGGCATGGCATGCGGCTGGCCCTGGCCTTGGCATGGTATGCTGCTGTCTTTGGCTGGGTTGCCTTGGCCGTGTCATGGAATGCTGCTGGCCTTGGCCTTGGCATGGCATACTGCAGGCCTTGCCCTTGGCATGGCATGTTGCTGGCTTTGGCTGGGCTGCCTTGGCCGTGGCGTGGCATGCTGCTGGCCTTGGCCTGGGCATGGCATGCTGCTGGATTTGGCTGGGCTGCCTTGGTCGTGCCATGGCATGCTGCTGGACTTGGCCTTGGCATGGCATGCTGCTGGCCTTGCCCTCGGCATGGCATGCTACTGGCTTTGGCTGGGCTGCCTTGCACGTGGCATGGCATGCTGCTGGCTTTGGCTGGGCTGCCATGGCCGTGGCATGGCATGCTGCTGGCCTTCGCCTGGGCATGGCATGCTGCTGGCTTTGGCTGGGCTGTCTTGTCCTTGGCATGTCAGGCTGCCGGCCTTGGCGTCGGCATGGCATGCAGCTGGCTTTGGCTGGGCTGCCTTGGCCGTGGCATGGCATGCCGCCGGCCTTGGCCTCGGCATGGCATGTTGCTGGCTTTGGCTGGGCTACCTTGCCCGTGGCATGGCATACTGCTGGCCTTGGCCTTGGCATGGCATGCTGCTGGCTTTGGCTGAGCTGCCTTGCCCGTGGCATGGCATGCTGCTGGCCTTGGCCTGGTCATGGCATGTTGCTAGCTTTGGCTGGGCAGCCCTGGCCTTGGCATGGCATGCTGCTGGCCTTGCCCTCGGCATGGCATACTGCTGGCTTTGGCTGGGCTGCCTTGGCCGTGGCATGGCAGGCTGCTGGCCTTGGCCTGGGCATGGCATGCTGCTGGCCCTGGGTGGGTTACCTTGGCCTTGGCATGGCATGCCACCGGCCTTGGCCTCGGCATGGCATGCTGCCGGCTTTGGCTGGGCAGCCTTGCTTGTGGCATGGCATGCTGCTGGCCTTGCCCTTGGCATGGCATACTGCGGGCTTTGGCTGGGCTGCCTTGGCCGTGGCATGGCACGCTGCTGGCCTTGGCCTGGGCATGGCATGCGGCTGGCTTTGGCTGGGCTGCCTTGGCCTTGACATGGCATGCTGCAGGCCTTGCCCTTGGCGTGGCATGTTGCTAGCTTTGGCTGGGCTGCCTTGCCCTCGGCGTGGCATGTTGCTAGCTTTGGCTGGGCTGCCTTGCCCATGACATTCCGTGCTGCTGGCCTTGGTCTTGGCATGGCATGCTGCTGGCTTTGACTGGGCTGCCTTGGCTGTGGCATGGCATGCTGCTGGCCTTGGCCTTAGCATGGCATGCTGCTTGCTTTGGCTAGGCTGCCTTGGCCTTGGCATGCCATGCTACTGGCCTTGGGCTTGGCATGGCATGCTGCTGGCTTTGGCTGGGCTGCCTTGGCCGTGGCATGGCATGCGGCTGGCCCTGGCCTTGGCATGGTATGCTGCTGTCTTTGGCTGGGTTGCCTTGGCCGTGGCATGGAATGCTGCTGGCCTTGGCCTTGACATGGCATACTGCAGGCCTTGCCCTTGGCATGGCATGTTGCTGGCTTTGGCTGGGCTGCCTTGGCCGTGGCATGGCATGCTGCTGGCCTTGGCCTGGGCATGGCATGCTGCTGGATTTGGCTGGGCAGCCTTGGTCGTGCCATGGCATGCTGCTGGACTTGGCCTTGGCATGGCATGCTGCTGGATTTGGCTGGGCTGACTTGGCTGGGGCATGGCATGCCGCTGGCCTTGGCCTTGGCATGGCATTCTACTGGCTTTGGGTAGGCTGCCTTGGCCGTGGCATGGCATGCTGCTGGCCTTGGCCTGGGCATGGCATGCTGCTGGCTTTGGCTGGGCTGCCTCGGTCTTGGCATGGCATGCGGCCGGCCTTGGCCTCGGCATGGCATGCTGCTGGCTTTTGCTGGGCTGCCTTAGCCTTGGCATGGCATGCTGCGTGCCTTGGCCGTGGCATGGCATGCTGCTAGCTTTGGCTGGGCTGCATTGGCCTTGGCTTGGCAAGCTGCTGGCTTTGGCTGGGCTGCCTTGGCCATGGCATGGCATGCTGCGGGCGTTGGCCTGGGCATGGCATGCTGCTAGCTTTGGCTGGGCTACCTTGGGCTTGGCATGGCATGCTGCCGGGCTTGGCGTCGGCAAGGCATGCTGCTGGCTTTAGCTGGGCTGCCTTCGTCGTGGCAGGGCATGCAGCCGGCCTTGGCCTCGGCATGGCATGCTGCTGGCTTTGGCTGGGTAGCCTTGCCTGTGGCATGGCATGCAGCTGGCCTTGGCCTTGGCATGGCATGCTGCTGGCTTTGGCTGGGTTGCCTTGGCCTTGGCATGGCATGCTGCTGGCTTTGGCTGGGTTGCCTTGGCCTTGGCATGGCATGCTGCTGGCCTTGCCCTCGGCATGGCATGCTGCTGGCTTTGGCTGGGCTGCCTTGCACGTGGCATGGCATGCTGCTGGCCTTGGCCATGGCATGGCATGCTGCTGGCTTTGGCTGGGCTGCCATGGCCGTGGCATGGCATGCTGCTGGCCTTCGCCTGGGCATGGCATGCTGCTGGCTTTGGCTGGGCTGTCTTGTCCTTGGCATGTCAGGCTGCCGGCCTTGGCGTCGGCATGGCATGCAGCTGGCTTTGGCTGGGCTGCCTTGGCCGTGGCATGGCATGCCGCCGGCCTTGGCCTCGGAATGGCATGTTGCTGGCTTTGGTTGGGCTACCTTGCCCGTGGCATGGCATACTGCTGGCCGTGGCCTTGGCATGGCTTGCTGCTGGCTTTGGCTGGGCTGCCTTGCCCGTGGCATGGCATGCTGCTGGCCTTGGCCTGGCCATGGCATGTTGCTAGCTTTGGGTGGGAAGCCCTGGCCTTGGCATGGCATGCTGCTGGCCTTGCCCTCGGCATGGCATACTGCTGGCTTTGGCTTGGCTGCCTTGGCCGTGGCATGGCAGGCTGCTGGCCTTGGCCTGGGCATGGCATGCTGCTGGCTCTTGGTGGGCTACCTTGGCCTTGGCCTGGCATGCCGCCGGCCTTGGCCTCGGCATGGCATGCTGCTGGCTTTGGCTGGGCAGCCTTGCCGGTGGCATGGCATGCTGTTGGCCTTGCCCTTGGCAAGGCATACTGCGGGCTTTGGCTGGGCTGCCTTGGCCGTGGCATGGCACGCTGCTGGCCTTGGCCTGGGCATGGCATGCTGCTGGCTTTGGCTGGGCTGCCTTGGCCTTGCCATGGCATGCTGCAGGCCTTGCCCTCGGCGTGGCATGTTGCTAGCTTTGGCTGGGCTGCCTTGCCCATGACATGCCGTGCTGCTGGCCATGGTCTTGGCATGGCATGCTGTTGGCTTTGACTGGGCTGCCTTGGCTGTGGCATGGCATGCTGCTGGCCTTGGCCTTAGCATGGCATGCTGCTGGCTTTGGCTAGGCTGCCTTGGCCTTGGCATGCCATGCTACTGGCCTTGGGCTGGGCATGGCATGCTGCTGGCTTTGGCTGGGCTGCCTTGGCCGTGGCATGGCATGCGGCTGGCCCTGGCCTTGGCATGGTATGCTGCTGTCTTTGGCTGGGTTGCCTTGGCCGTGGCATGGAATGCTGCTGGCCTTGGCCTTGGCATGGCATACTGCTGGCCTTGCCCTTGGCATGGCATGTTGCTGGCTTTGGCTGGGCTGCCTTGGTCGTGGCATGGCATGCTGCTGGCCTTCGCCTGGGCATGCCATGCTGCTGGATTTGGCTGGGCTGCCTTGGTCGTGCCATGGCATGCTGCTGGACTTGGCCTTGGCGTGGCATGCTGCTGGATTTGGCTGGGCTGACTTGGCTGGGGCATGGCATGCCGCTGGCCTTGGCCTTGGCATGGCATTCTACTGGCTTTGGCTAGGCTGCCTTGGCCGTGGCATGGCATGCTGCTGGCCTTGGCCTGGGCATGGCATGCTGCTGGCTTTGGCTGGGCTGCCTCGGTCTTTGCATGGCATGCTGCCGGCCTTGGCCTCGGCATGGCATGCTGCTGGCTTTGGCTACGCTGCCTTGTCCGTGGCATGGCATGCTGCCGACCTTGTCCTCAGCATGGCATGCTGCTGGCTTTGGCTGGGCTATCTTGCCTGTGGCATCCCATGCAGCTGGCCTTGGCCTTGGCGTGGCATGCTGCTAGCTTTGGATGGGCTGCCGTAGCCGTGGGATGGCAAGCTGCTCGCCTTGGCCTTGGCATGGCATGCCGTTGGCTTTGGCTGGGCTGCCTTGGCCTTGGCATGGCATGCCGCTGGCTTTGGCTGGGCTGCCTTGGCCATGGCATGGCATGGCATGCTGCGGGCCTTGGCCTTGGCATGGTATCCCGCTGGCTTTGGCTGGGCTGCCATGGCCTTGGCATGGCATGCTGCCGACCTTGGCCTCGGCATGGCGTGCTGCTGGCTTTGGCTGGGCTGCCTTGGCCTTGGCAAGGCATGCTGCTGGCCATGCCCACGGCATGGCATGCTGCTAGCTTTGGCTGGCTGCCTTGGCCGTGGCATGGCATTCTGCTGGCTTTGGCTGGGCATGCTGCTGGCCTTGGCGTTGGCATGGCATGCTGCTGGCTTTGGCTGGGTTGTCTTGGCCTTGGCATGGCACGATGTAGGCCTTGCCCTCGTCATGGCATGCTACTGGCCTTGGCCTTAGCATGGCATGCTGCAGGCTTTGGCTGGGCTGCCTTGGCTGTGGCATGGCATGCTGCTGGCCTTGGCCTCGGCATGGCATGCTGCTGGCTTTGGCGGGGCTACCTTGGCCGTGGCATGGCATGCTGCGGGCCTTGGCCTGGGCATGGCATGCTGCTGGCTTTGGCTGGGCTGCCTTGGCCTTGGCATGGCATGCTGCCGGCCTTGGCCTCGGCATGGCATGCTGTTGGCTTTGGCTGGGCTGCCATGGCCGTGGCATGGCAAGCTGCCGGCCTTGGCCTCGGCATGGCATGCTACTGGCTTTGGCTGGGCTTCCTTACCCGTGGCATGGCATGCTGCTGGCCTTGGCCTTGGCCGGGCATGCTGGTGGCTTTGGCTGGGCTGCCTTGGCCGTGGCATGGCATGCTGTTGGCCTTGGCCTTGGCATGGCATGCTGCTCACTTTGGCTGGGCTGCCTTGGCTGTGCCACGGTATGTTTCCAGCCTTGGCCTTGGCATGGCATTCTGCCGGCCTTGGCCTTGGCATGGCATGCTGCTGGACTTGGCCATCGGATGGCCTGCTGTTGGCCTTGGCCTTGGCATGGCATGCTACTGGGTTTGGCTGTGCTACCTTGGCCTTGGCATGGCATGCTGCTGGCATTGGTTGTGCTACCTTAGCGTTGGCATGGCATGCTGCATGCCTTGGCCTTGGCATGGCATGCTGCTTGGTTTGGCTTGGCTGCCTTGGCCGTGGCATGGCATGCTGCTGGCCTTGGCCTTGGCATGGCATGCTGCTGGCTTTGGCAGGACTGCCTTGGCCTTGGCATGGCAGGCTGCTGGCGTTGGCCTTGGCGTGGCATGCAGCTGGCTTCGACTGGGCTGCCTTGGCCTTGGCCTGGCATGCTGCTGGCTTGGGCTGGGCTGCCTTGGCCTTGGCATGGCATGCTGCTGGCTTTGGCTGGGCTGCCTTGGGCTTGGCATGGCATGCTGCAGGGCTTCGCCTGGGCATGGCATGCTGCTGGCTTTGGTTGGGCTGCCTTGGCCATGGCAAGGCCTGCTGCTGGCCTTTGCTTGGGCATGGCATGCTACTGGCTTTGGCTGGGTTGCCTTGGCCGTGGCATGGCATGCTGCTGGCCTTGGCCTTGGCATGGCACGTTGCTGGCTTTGGCTGGGCCGCCTTGGCCGGGGCATGGCATGCTGCTGGCCTTGGCCTTGGCATGGCATGCTACCGTATTTGGCTGGGCTGCCTTGGCCATGGCATGGCATGCTGCTGGCCTTGGCCTTGGCATGGCATGCTGCTGGCTTTGGCTGGGCTGCCTTGGCAGTGGCATGGCATGCTGCTGGCCTTGGCCTGGGCATGGCATGCTGCTGGCTTTGGCTGGGCTGCCTTGGCCTTGGCATGGCATGCTGCTGGCCTTGCCCTCGGCATAGCATGCTGCTGGCTTTGGCTGGGCTGCCTTGGCCGTGGCATGGCATGTTGCAGGCCTTGGCCTTGGCATGGCATGCTGCTGGCTTTGGCTGGGTTGCCTTGGCCATGGCATGGCAAGCAGCTGGCTTTAGCTGGGCTGCATTGGCCGTGGCATGGCATGCTGCTGGCCTTGGCCTTGGCATGGCATGCTGCTGGATTTGGATGGGCTGCCTTGGCCATTGCATGTCATGCTGCTTACTTTGGCTGGGCGGCCATGGCCTTGGCATGGCATATTGCTGGCCTTGCCCTCAGCATGGCATGTTGCTGGCTTTGGCTGGGCTACCTTGGTCGTGGCATGGCATACTGCAGGCCTTCGCCCTGGCATGGCATGCTGCTGGCGTTCGTTGGGCAGCCATGGCCTTGGCATGGCATGATGCTGGCCTTGGCCTTGGCATGGCAGGCTGCTGGCTTTGGCTGGGCTGCCTTGGCCGGGTTGCCTTGGCCGCGGCATGCCATGCTGCTGGCCTTGGCCTTGGCATGGCACGCTGCTGGCTTTGGCTGGGCTGCCTTCGCCGGGCATGGCATGCTGCTGGCCTTGGCCGTGGCATGGCATGCTGCTGGCTTTGGCTGGGCTGCCTTAGTCTTGGCATGGCATGCTGCTGGCCGTCGCCTCGGCATGTCATGTGGCTGGCTTTGGCTGGGCTGCCTTCGCCTTGGCATGCCATGCTGCTGGCCTTGGCCTCGGCATGGCATGCTACTGGCTTTTGCTGGGCTTCCTTGGCCGTGGCATGGCATGCTACTGGCCTTGGCCGTGGCATGCTGCTGGCTTTGGCTTGGCTATCTTGGCCGTGGCATGGGGCTTTGGTTGGGCTGCCTGGGCCGTGGCATGGCATGCTGCTGGCCTTGGCCTTGGCATGGCATTCTGCTGGCTTTGGCTGGGCTGCCTTGGCCGTGGCATGGCATGCTGCTGGCCTTGCCCTTGGCATGGCATGCTGCTGGCTTTCGCTGGGCTGCCATGACCGTGGCCTGGGATGCTGCTAGCCTTGGCCTGGGCATGGCATGCCGCTGGCTTTGGCTGGGCTGCCCTGGCCGTGGCATGCCATGCTGCTGGCTTTGGCTGGGCTACCTTGGCCGGGCATGGCATGCTGCTGGCCTTGGCCTAGGCATGGCTTGCTGCTGGCTTTGGCTGGGCTGCCTTAGCCGTGGCGTGGCGTGCTGCTGGCCTTGGCCTTGGCATGGCATGCGGCTGGCTTTGGCTGGGCTGCTTTGGCCTTGGCCCTGGCATGGCATGCTACTGGCTTTGGCTGGGCTGCCTTGGCCGTGACATGGCATGCTGCTGGCCTCGGCCTGGGCATGGCATGCTGCTGGCTTTGGCTGGGCTGCCTTGGCCGTGGCATGGCATGCTGCTGGCCTTGGCCTTGGCATGGCAAGTTGCTGGCTTTGGATGGGCTGCCTTGGCCTTGGCATGGCATGCTGCATGCCTTGGCCTTGGCATGGCATGCTGCATGCCTTGGCCTTGCCATGGCATGCTGTTTGCTTTGGCTGGGCTGCCTTAGCCGTGGCATGGCATGCTGCTAGCCTTGGCCTTGGCCATGGCATGGCATGCTGCTGGCCTTGGCCTGGGCATGGCATGCTGTTGGCTTTGGCGAGGCTGCCTTGGCCTGGGCATGGCATGCTGCCGGCCTTGGCCTCGGCATGGCATCCTGCTGGCTTTGGCTGGGGTGCCTTGCCCGTGGCATGGCATGCTGCTGGCCTTGGCCTTGGCCTGGGCATGGCATGCGGCTGGCTTTGGCAGGGCTGCCTTGGCCTTAGCATGGCATGCTGCTGGCCTTGCCCTCGGCATGGTATACTGCTGGCTTTGGCTGGACTGCCTTCGCCGTGGCATGGCATGCTGCTGTCCTTGGCCTTGGCATGGCATGCTGCTGGCTTTGGCTGGGCTGCCTTGGCCGGGGCATGACATGCTGCTGGCCTTGGCCTTGGCCTGGCATGCTGCTGGCTTTGGCTGGGCTGCCTTGGCCGTGGCATGGCATCCGGCTGGCCTTGGCCTTGGTATGGCATGCTGCTAGCCTTGGCCTTGGCATGGCACGCTGCTGTCTTTGGCTGGGCTGCCTTCACCGGGCATGGCATGCTGCTGGCCTTGGCCGTGGCATGGCTTGCTGCTGGCTTTGGCTGGGCTGCCTTAGTCGTGGCATGGGATGCTGCTGGCTTTGGCTGGGCTGCCTTAGTCGTGGCATGGCATGCTGCTGGCCTTGGCCTCGGCATGGCATTCGGCTTGCTTTGGCTGGGCTGCCTTCGCCATGGCATGCCATGCTGCTGGCCTTGGCCTCGGCATGGCATGCTACTGGCTTTGGCTGGGCTTCCTTGGCCGTGGCATGGCATGCTACTGGCCTTGGCCTTGGTATGGCATGCTGCGGGCTTTGGCTGTGCTGCCTTGGCCGTGGCATGGGGCTTTGGCTGGGCTGCCTTGGCCGTGGCATGGCATGTGGCTGGCCTTGGCCCTAGCATGGCATGTTGCTGGCTTTGGTTGGGCTGCCTGGGCCGTGGCATGGCATGCTGCTGGCCTTGGCCTTGGCATGGCATGCTGCTGGCTTTGGCTGGGCTGCCTTGGCCGTGGCATGGCATGCTGCTGGCCTTGGCCTTGGCATGGCATGCTGCTGGCTTTGGCTGGCCTGCCATGGCCGTGGCATGGCATGCTGCTGGACTTGGCCTTGGCATGCCATGCTGCTGGCTTTGGCTGGGCTGCCTTCGCCGGGCATGACATGCTGCTGGCTTTGGCTGGGCTACCTTAGCCGTGACGTGGCATGCTGCTGGCCTTGGCCTTGGCATGGCATGCGGCTGGCTTTGGCTGGGCTGCCTTGGCCTTGGCATGCCATGCTGCTGGCCAGGGCCTTGGCATGGCATGCTACTGGCTTTGGCTGGGCTGCCTTGGCCTTGGCATGCGATGCTGCTGGCCTGGGCCTTGGCATGGCATGCTACTGGCTTTGGCTGGGCTGCCTTGGCCGTTGCATGGCACGCTGCTGGCCTCCGCCTGGGCATGGCATGCTGCTGGCTTTGGCTGGGCTTCCTTGTGTCACGCCCCGAGAATTTCTGTGACACGAGGAGCAGCGTGGGCAAGATGCTGAAGGCGCTGGAAAGTTCCGGAATGTGGAAGACCAACCTAGAGTATGCTGGAAGACTCTAGAATGTGGTAGAAGTGTCCGGAGTGGCCTGGAAGATTCCGGAATGTGGAAGAGCCTTGGAGTGTCCAGAAGAGCCTGGATGGGTCTGGAACATCCTAGATTATGCTGGAGAAGCCTACCATGTACTACACTAGTGTAGAGAATTCTAGATTGTAGTAGATAGGGTAGTTGTCCTAGATAGTTCTATGGATTGTTCTAGATGAGAGTTCGTAGCCCTTGGATCAAAATGATCTGAGCCGTCCATTAAGGAGGGGGATGGCTATATAAGGGTGAGGGATCTCATTTTCTAGGCAACCTAGAGACCTGGAGATCCAAGAGAGCTCTAAGAGTGAGGCACTTGTGAGTGTGAGTGTGAGAGCCTTGTAAGCTCTGTACACGACTATACTTGTAAATGTTAACTTGTATAGTGAAGGCATTCTTCCAACTAAACTATGTGTGTTAGTGTGGTTGAGTGGCATTCTTCCACCTAAACTGCGTGTGTTGGTGTGGTTGAGTGGATAAGGCTGACTTAGGTGTAACCAAGAGGGTTGAGAGGCATCTAAGGCCGCACGGTAGGCTTGCGAAGTCTAAGTCCGTGACACTTGGCCGTGGCATGGCATGCTGCTGGCCTTGGCCTTGGCATGGCATGCTGCTGGCCTTGGCCTTCGCATGGCATGTTGCTGGCTTTGGCTGGGCTGCCTTGGCCTTGGCATGGCATGCTGCATGCCTTGGCCTTGGCATGGCATGCTGCTTGCTTTGGCTGGGCTGCCTTGGCCGTGGCATGGCATGCTGCTAGCCTTGCCATGGCATGGCATGCTGCTGCCTTTGGTCGGGCTACCTTGGCCGTGGCATGGCATGCTGCTAGCCTTGGCCTGGGCATGGCATGCTGCTGGCTTTGGCGAGGCTGCCTTGGCCTTGGCATGGCATGCTGCCGGCCTTAGCCTCGGCATGGCATGCTGCTGGCTTTGGTTGGGGTGCCTTGCCCGTGGCATGGCATGCTGCTGGCCTTGGCCTGGGCATGGCATGCTGCCGGCTTTGGCAGGGCTGCCTTGGCCTTGGCATGGCATGCTGCTGGCCTTGCCCTCGGCATGGCATGCTACTGGCTTTGGTTGGGCTGCCTTGGCCGTGGCATGGCATGCTGCTGGCCTTGGCCTTGGCATGGCATGCTGTTGGCTTTGGCTGGGCTGCCTTGGCCGGGGAATGGCATGCTGCTGGCCTTGGCCTTGGCATGGCATGCTGTTGGCTTTGGCTGGGCTGCCTTGGCCGTGGCATGGCATGCGGCTGGCCTTGGCCTTGGTATGGTATGCTGCTGGCCTTGGCCTTGGCATGGCATGCTGCTGGCTTTGGCTGGGCTGCCTAGGCCGTGGCAAGCCTTGCTACTGGCCTTGGCCTTGGCACGGCACGGTTTTGGCTTTGGCCGGGCTGCCTTCGCCGGGCAAGGCATGCTGCTGGCCTTGGCCTTGGCATGGCATGCTGCTGGGTTTGGTTGGGCTACCGTAGCTGTGGCATGGCATGCTGCTGGCCTTGGCCTTGGCATGGCAAGCTGCTGGCTTTGGCTGGGCTGCCTTGGCCGTGGCATGGCAGGCTGCTAGCGTTGGCCTTGGCATGGCATGCTGCTGGCTTTGGCTGGGCTGCCTTGGCCGTGGCATGGCATGCTACTGGCCTTGGCCTTGGCATGGCATGCTGCTGGCTTGGGCTGGACTGCCTTAGCCGTGGCATTGCATGCTGCTCGCCTTGGCCTTGGCATGGCATGCTGCTGGCTTTGGCTGGGCTGCCTTGGCCGTGGCATGGCCTGCTGCTGGCCTTGGCCTGGGCATGGCATGCTACTGGCTTTGGCTGGGCAGCCTTGGTAGTGGCATGGCATGCTACTGGCCTTGGCCTGGGCATGGCAAGCTGTTGGCTTTGGCTGGGCTGCCTTGGCCTTGGCATGGCATGCTGCTGGCCTTGCCCTCGGCATGGCATGCTGCTGGCTTTGGCTGGGCTGCCTTGGCCGTGGCATGGCAGGCTGCAGGCCTTGGCCTTGGCACGGCTTGCTGCTGGCTTTGGCTGGGCTGCCTTGGCCTTGGCATGGCATGCTGCTGGCCTTGACCTTGGCATGGCATGCTGCTGGCTTTAGCTGGGCTGCCTTGGCCGGGGCATGGTATGTTACTGGCCTTGGCCTTGGCATGGCATGCTGCTGGCTTTGGCTGGACTGCCTTGGCCGTGGCATGGCATGCTTCTAGCCTTGGCCTTGGCATGGCATGCTGCTGGCTTTGGCTGGGCAGCCTTGGCCGTGGCATGGCATGCTGCTGGCCTTGGCCTTGGCATGGCATGCTGCTGGCCAAGGCCGTGGCATGGCATGCTTGTTGGCCAAGGCCGGAGCATGGCATGCTGCTTGCCAAGGCCGCGACATGGCATGCTTGCTGGCAAGGCCGGAGCATGGCATGCTGCTGGCCAAGGCCGTGGCATGACATGCTTGCCAAGGCGGGGGCATGGCATGCTGCTGCCCGAGGCTTTGGCATGCCATGTCACTGGCGAAGGCTGTGGCATGGCATGCTTCTGGCCAAGGCCGTGGCATGACATGCTGGCCAAGGCTGGGGCATGGCACGCTGCTGGCCAAGGCCGTGGCATGACAAGCTTGCCAAGGCCGGGGCATGGCATGCTGCTGGCCAAGGCTTTGGCATGCCATGTTGCTGGCCAAGGTTGCGGCATGGCATGCTGCTGGCCAAGGCTGTGGCATGACATGCTGGCCAAGACAGGGGCATGACATGCTGCTGGCCAAGGCCGTGGCATGGCATGTTGCTGGCCAAGGCCGTGGCATGACATGCTTGCCAAGGCTGGGGCATGGCATGGTGCTGGCCAAGGCTTTGGCATGCCATGTTGCTGGCCAAGGCTGTGGCATGGCATGCTGGCCTCGGTCGACGTGCCACCGCCACCACCGCGGGCCGCCACTCGACACATCCCGTGCTTGGCTATGTAGTTTCGATGCCACAAGCCAAGCGATGGCATGTGCCAAGCGCCCACCTAGGCATACGCATGGCCTGTGGCCTGGCCATGCCGGCCAGCCTTAAGGGAGGTGCCCCCCCTTATAGTAGCTTGTTAAGCCCTTTTTCATCTGGCAGGAGGAAACATCACCTATGCTCGAGGAATCATAATGGGGTTTTTTAAAAAAGTAACGTTTTTTTGCAAGAATTTTCAACATAAAAGTTGAAGAAAATAATTAAAGACACTACAAAAAAAATTTAAAAAAAATATTTGGCCACCGGAATATTTTATTTTAATTTATTTCAATTTTAATACTTAAAAAATAATAAAAATTACTAAAAATAGTCAAAAAATTCTAGAAAAATTCCAACAATTATAAGATGAGGTACTAGTAATTATAGTAATTTTTTAATTATTTTTTTATTTTTTATTTATTGTATTATAATTTTTATGAGTAAATAAATAATTAAAAACCCGACGAACGTGCAAAAACTCTTAGAGAAACCGAGCAAGCATCGGATAGCTCGAATGCAATTAACAAACGCAACAGGCAACTTCCGAGGGACATGCTTTTCGCAACAAGCTTCCACTGGGAAAGCACTGGCAACTTGTTCGCAAGTCAAAGGAAACCAAATGGCTATTACCCGAGGGACATGCATTTCGCAGGGCAACTTGTACGTAAGTCAGAGCCAAACCAAATGGCAATTACCCGAGGGACAGGATTAATGGCAATTACCCGAGGGACAGGATTGGCCATGCCACGTAACGCTGCGGGACAAGGCCGTGGCAAGACATTCGGCTGGCCTTGGCCTTGGCATGGCATGCCGCTAGCTTTGGCTGGGTTGCCTTGTGTCACGAACTTAGACTTCGCAAGCCTACCGTGCGGCCTTAGATGCCTTTCAACCCTCTTGGTTGCACCTAAGTCAGCCTTACCCACTCAACCACTCTAAATTGAACACAAAGTTTAGGTGGAAGAAATGCCTTCACTATACAAGTTAAATTTACAAGTATAGTCGTGTACAAAGCTTTACAAG
>NC_138975.1:76917500-76937500 GCF_055761805.1 Camellia sinensis | reverse complement strand
CTGGCCAAGGCCGTGGCATGGCATGCTGCTGGCCAAGGCCGTGGCATGACATGCTTGCCAAGGTGGGGGCATGGCATGCCATGTCGCTGGCCAAGCTGTGGCATGGCATGCTGCTGGCCAAGGCCGTGGCATGACATGCTGGCCAAGGCTGGGGCATGGCACGCTGCTGGCCAAGGGCGTGGCATGGCACGCTGCTGGCCAAGGTCGTGGCATGACAAGCTTGCCAAGGCCGGGGCATGGCATGCTGCTGGCCAAGGCTTTGGCATGCAATGTTGCTGGCCAAGGCTGTGGCATGGCATGCTGCTAGCCAAGGCTGTGGCATGACATGCTGGCCAAGGCCGGGGCATGGCATGCTGCTGGCCAAGGCCGTGGCATGGCATGTTGCTGGCCAAGGCCGTGGCATGACATGCTTGCCAAGGCCGGGGCATGGCATGCTGCTGGCCAAGGCTTTGGCATGCCATGTTGCTAGCCAAGGCTGTGGCATGGCATGCTGGCCTAGGCCGACATGCCACCGCCACCACTGCGGGCCGCCACTCGACACATCCCGTGCTTGGCTATGTAGTTTCGATGCCACAAGCTAAACGATGGCATGTGCCAAGCGCCCGCCTACGCATAGGCGTGGCTTGTGGCCTGGCCATGCTGGCCAGCCATAAGGGAGGTGCCCCCCCCTTATAGTAGCGGGTTAAGCCCTTTTTCATCTGGCAGGAGGAAACATCACCTATGGTCGAGGAATCATAATGGGTTTTTTTTAAAAAGTAACGTTTTTTTGCAAGAATTTTCAACATAAAAGTTGAAGGAAATAATTAAAGACACAATAAAAAAAAATTAAAAAAAATATTTGGCCACCGGAATATTTTATTTTAATTTATTTCAATTTTAATACTTAAAAAATAATAAAAATTACTAAAAGTAGTCAAAAAATTCTAGAAAAATTCCAACAATTATAAGATGAGGCACTAGTAATTATAGTAATTTTTTTAATTATTTTTTTATTTTTTATTTATTTTATTATAATTTTTATGAGTAAATAAATAATTAAAAAACCCGACGAACGTGCAGAAACTCTTAGAGAAACCGAGCAAGCATCGGATAGCTCGAATGCAACTAACAAACGCAACAGGCAACTTCTGAGGGACATGCTTTTCACAACAAGCTTCCGCTGGGAAAGCACTGGCAACTTGTTCATAAGTCAAAGGCAACCAAATGGCTATTACCCGAGGGACATGCATTTCGCAGGGCAACTTGTACGTAAGTCAGAGCCAAACCAAATGGCAATTACCAGAGGGACAGGATTGCTTGCCAAGGGCGTGGCATGCGATGTTCTTGGCCAAGGCCATGCCACGTAACGCTGCGGGACAAGGCCATGGCAAGACATGCGGCTGGCCTTGGCCATGGCATGGCTTGTTGCTGGCCTTGGCCTTGGCATTGGCATGGCATGCTGCTGGCTTTGGCTGGGCTGCCTTGGCCGTGGCATGGCCTGCTGCTTGCCCTAGACTTAGCATGGCATGCTGCTAGCATTGGCTGGGCTGCCTTGGTCGTGGCAAGGCATGCTGCTGGCCTTGGCCTTGGCCTTGGCATGGCATGCTGCTGGCCTTGGCCTTGGGATGGCATGCCGCTGGCCTTGGCTGGGCTGCCTTGGCCGCGACATGTCATGCTGCTGGCCTTGGCGTTGGCATGGCATGCTGCTGGCTTTGGCTGGGCTGCCTTCGCCGTGGCATGGCATGCTGTTGGCCTTGGCCTTGTGTCACGGACCAAGAAATCCTAATGCTGCCTCACCAGAAAGCGTTGGAAACCAAAGGAGATTGCTAGAACTCTCTAGAGAATGGCTAGAAGAAGGGAGGCTCTAATAGAAGAATCCAGAATTCTCTAGAGCAGTCAAGAGGATGGTGGAACTGGAAAGCCCTGGGAGGTGGTAGAGCATGCTGGAAGCTTCTGGAACTCCCTGGAGCATTGTAGAAACTTGTACATAGTTAGAGGCCCTTGTAGAACCTTCTAGACATGTACATACTAGAATAGTCCTAGAATACTCTAGCAAGGGGAAGTGTCTAGAACACTGTCCAACATAGTAGTTCTAGAATAATCTTTGTAAGGCTATATAAAGGGGAGGGCCTCATTTGCCCAAACCATCCAAGAGTTGTCAGCTTTCTCTCAAGTGCAATACAAAGCTAACATTCTCCAAGTGTTTTCTCTAAGTCTCTCTTGTGTGTGCAATCTCCTAGCTCCCTTCCACTAAAGGCTTACTTAGGTGCAAGCAAGGCGTGCTATAAGCATCTAAGGTCGCACGGTTGGCTTGGAAAGACTGAGGGTTGGTTCAGCAAATCCAAGGCCGTGACAGTTGGTATCAGAGCAGGTTACGAGGGCGTCGTGACTAAGGAAGGAAGGGCACTATGTCAGAAGTAACTCACACCGAAGAGAACCGCAGAAGGGAGACTGCTACAAACTTGGGCAAGAAAGCGAAAGACAAATCACGGGATGTGATGAGTGCCATGGAAACCAGAGTGGTCAGGGTTGAAATGGCTATGGCCGATGTCAAGGAGCGTCTTGATCGGTTGGAACAAGGGATGGAGCAACTCGATGGCAACGTGGAAAGCCAAGTCGAGGAATTGCTTGAGTCCGTGCGGGACACCATCCGGATCAACTCTGAAGCGCAGAGGCAGGAAAGCTATGACTTCCAGGAACGGATCCTGAAGGCTATTTGTCAACTCCAAGACCAAGTCCAAGAGTTGAAGGAAGGCTTGGAGGAGACACGGGCGGATTGGGCCATATGCAAGCGAGCTGTGGCTAGTGGCGGTGTTGCTACTAATGCGGGATTCACTCCAAGGCTCGAGGCACCAAAGCCTAAGGAGTTTGATGGCACGCAGGATGCCAATGAGCTGGATGACTACCTTTGGCACTTAGAGAGGTACTTTGAAGCTTTAAACTTAAACGATGAACTTGCGAAGGTACGCACTGCTTCTCCCTACCTCACTAAGTTAGCTGGAGTTTGGTGGCGTCATAGGCACGCTGAAATGGAAAGAGGCATTTGCACTATCTCTTCATGGGAACAATTCAAGAATGAACTAATGAGGCAATTCTATCCTGAAAATGTGGCATATGAAGCACGTTTGAAGATGAGGGAGTTGAAGCACACCCACTCTATCCGGGATTATGTCCAAGAATTCTTCGGGTTAATGCTTCAAATCCCTAACATGAGTAATGATGACTTGCTCTTTAACTTCACAGCTGGGCTTAAGCAGTGGGCACAATTGGAACTACAACGAAGAGGCGTCAAGGATATCTCCACTGCACTCACGGTGGCTGAGACATTGGTGGAATACACGAAGCCGGAAGCTTCTAACTTGGAGTCCACCAAGGAGGGTCAAGGCAAAGGTGGGGAAGCCACATGGGCCAAAGAATGGAAGGATTCTAAGGCTTCAAGGTACAGAGAGGGTAGAAGCAAGTCACCAACGGGCAAAGATTGGAAGAAAGAGGCGAATAAAAAAAGCAAGCCCAAAGACAACTGCTTCATCTGCGATGGGCCACATTGGGCGCGCGATTGCCCAAAGAGAAAGAGTCTTAGTGCAATGCTGGAAAGGCAAGAAAGGGAAGAGTAGGCTTGCATGGGATCTCTGCAGCTGCTTGGTGCCATAAAAGTGAAGCCTACTACATCAACCCAAGGGGATAAGGGTTTGATGTACGTAGAGGGCAAGATCAATGGGAAGGCAACCCAAGTCATGGTAGACACAGGTGCTTCCCACAACTTCATCAAGGCGGAAGAGGCCAAGCGGCTTGGTCTAAGACTTGACAGGGGTCAAGCATTAATGAAGACAGTAAACGCCAAGGCAAAGCCCGTGGAGGGCCTGGCTCGAGGGATTGAGCTGCACCTTGGTGGATGGCGCGAGAAAGTGAACTTCTCAATAGCATCACTCGATGACTATGATGTGGTACTAGGGATGGAGTTCCTGCGAGAGTTCAACGTGGCAATGTTGCCTCGCGACAACAAAATGTGCATCATGGAGGGTGGGCCTTATATGGTGCCATTGGTGAGTAAGGAGAATACTACACTCCAACTGCTATCAGCTATTGAGTTGGGGGTGGACAAGAACAAGGTAGAAGGCGCTACCAAAAAGATGACTAGCAGGCAAGCGGCCAAGAAGGTTCTCTCCACACCGCAAGTCAAGGAAGACTCAAAGAAAGGAGAGCCTACCTATCAAGCTATCCTCCAAGGCAAAGGAGGAGCAAGACCTAAGGGGCTTCCACCCAGGAGAGAGGTGGATCACAAGAGGAAAAGACTACCAGAAAGCAAGGCAGATGCTTTGTTGCAGTTCCAAAAAGAAAACACAAAGACTTTGCGGGGGAGGCGCGACGAGGGCGTCGCCGCATTAGGTGGGGGAGAATGTCATGGACCATGAAATCCTAATGCTGCCCTCACCAGAAAGCGTTGGAAACCAAAGGAGATTGCTAGAACTCTCTAGAGAATGGCTAGAAGAAGGGAGGCTCTAATAGAAGAATCCAGAATTCTCTAGAGCAGTCAAGAGGATGGTGGAACTGGAAAGCCCTGGGAGGTGGTAGAGCATGCTGGAAGCTTCTGGAACTCCCTGGAGCATTGTAGAAACTTGTACATAGTTAGAGGCCCTTGTAGAACCTTCTAGACATGTACATACTAGAATAGTCCTAGAATACTCTAGCAAGGGGAAGTGTCTAGAACACTGTCCAACATAGTAGTTCTAGAATAATCTTTGTAAGGCTATATAAAGGGGAGGGCCTCATTTGCCCAAACCATCCAAGAGTTGTCAGCTTTCTCTCAAGTGCAATACAAAGCTAACATTCTCCAAGTGTTCTCTCTAAGTCTCTCTTGTGTGTGCAATCTCCCAGCTCCCTTCCACTAAAGGCTTACTTAGGTGCAAGCAAGGCGTGCTATAAGCAACTAAGGCCGCACGGTTAGCTTGGAAAGACTGAGGGTTGGTTCAGCAAATCCAAGGCCAGGAAACTTGGCCGTGGCATGGCATGCTGCTGGCCATGGCCTTCGCACGGCATGCTGCTGGCTTTGGCGGGGCTGTCTTGGCCGTGGCATGGCATGCTGCTCGCCATGGCCTTCGCACGGCATGCTGCTGGCTTTGGCAGGGCTGCCTTGGCCGTGGCATGGCATGCTGCTGGCCATGGCCTTGGCATGGCATGCTGCTGGCTTTGGCTAGGCCGCCTTGGCCTTCGCATGGCATGCTGCTGGCTTTGGCTAGGCCACCTTGGCCTTGGCATGGCATGCTGCTGGCCTTGGCCTTGGCATGGCATGCTGTTGGCTTTGGCTGGGCTGCCTTGGCCCTGGCATGGCATGATGCTGGCCTTGGCCTTGGCATGGCAGCTTGCTGGCTTTGGCTGGGCTGCCTTGGCCACGGCATGCCATGATGCTGGCTTTGGCCATGACATGGCACACTGCTGGCTTTGACTAGGCTTCCTTCGCCGGGCCTGGCATGCTGCTGGCCTTGGCCTTGGCATGGCATGCTGCTGGCTTTGGCTGGGCTGCCTTAGTCGTGGCATGGTATGCTGCTGGCCTTGGCCTTGGCATGGCATGCGGCTGGCTTTGGCTGGGCTGCCTTGGCCTTGGCATGGCATGCTGCTGGCTTTGGCTGGGCTGCCTTGGCCGTGGCATGGCATGCTGCTGGCCTTGGCCTCGGCAGGGCATGCTGCTGGCTTTGGCTGGGCTGCCATCGCCGTGGCATGGCATGCTGCTGGCCTTGGCCCTGGCACTGAATGCTGCTGGCTTTGGCTGGGCTGCCTTCGTCGGGGCATGGCATGTTGCTGGCCTTGGCCTTGGCATGGCATACTGCTGGCATTGGCAGGGCTGCCTTGGCCGTGGCATGGCAGGCTGTTGGCCTTGGCCTTGGCATGACATGCTGCTGGCTTTGGCCGGGCTGCCTTGGCCTGAACATTTCTTTGGCTGGGCTACCTTGGCCGTGGCATGGCATGCTGCTGGCCTTGGTCTTGGCATGTCATGCGGCTGGCCTTGGTAGTGCTCCCTTGGCCGTGGCATGGCATGCAGCTGGCCTTGGCCTTGGCATGGCATGCTGCTGGCTTTGGCTGGGCTACCTAGGCCGTGGCATGGCATGCTGCTGGCTTTGGCTGGGCTGCCTTGGCCGTGGCATGGCATGCTGCTGGCCTTGGCCTAGGCATGGCATGCTGCTGGCTTTGGCTGGGCTGCCATGGCCATGGCATGGAAGGCTGCTGGCCTTGGCCTTGGCATGGCATGCTGCTGGCTTTGGCAGGGCTGCCTTGGCAGGGCCATGGCATGCTGCTGGCCTTGGCCAAGGCATGGCATGCTGCTTGCCTTGGCCAGGGCATGGCATGCTGCTGGCTTTGGCTGGGCTGCCTTTGCCGTGGCATGGTATGCTGCTGGCCTTGGCCTTGGTATGGCTTGCTGCTGGCTTGGGCTGGGCTGCCTTGGCCTTGGCATGGCGTGCTGCTGGCTTTGGCTAGGCTGCCTTGGCAGTGGCATGGCATGCAGCTTTGGCAGTGGCATGGCATGCTGCTGGCCTTGGCCTTGGCATGGCATGGCATACTGCTGGCTTTGGCTGGGCTGCCTTGGCAGGGGCATGGCATGCCGCTGACCTTGGCCGTGGCATGGCATGCTGCTGGCCTTGGCCTGGGCATGGCATGCTGTTGGCTTTGGTTGGGCTACCTTGGCTAGGGCATGGCATGCTGCGGGCCTTGGCCTGGGAATGGCACGCTGCTGGCTTTGGCTGGGCTACCTTGGCCTTGGCATGGCATGCTGCTGGCCTTGCGCTCGGCATGGCATGCTGCTGTCTTTGGCTGGGCTGCCTTGCCCGTGGCATGACGTGCTGCTGGCTTTGGCTGGGCTGCCTTGGTCGTGGCATGGCATGCTGCTGGCCTTGGCCTTGGCATGGCATGCTGCTGGCTTTGACTGGGCTTCCTGGGCCTTGGCATGCCATGCTGTTGGCTTTGGCTGGGCTGCCTCGGCCTTGGCATGCCATGCTGCCGGCCTTGGCCTTGGGGCTGGGCTGCCTTGGCTGCGGTTCTTATCACTGGACGTGTGTTGCATGCGAAGGCGTGCAAAGGCGTGCGCGACCATGCGCACAACACACACACCGCGGTCAAAAGACCGCGCACGCGGTGTTCGAACAAGCCACACTGCCTATGTCGCGGGCATGCCAGGCCAGGCTGCCCAGGCCGGCTACATGCCAGGCCGCCCAGGCCGTGCGCATGCCATGCCGTGCTGCCCACGCCGCGGGCATGCCAGGCCGCCCACATCGCGTGCATGCTGTGTGGCACTGCCCTGGCTGCGCGCATGCCAGGCCACCCACGCCGCGTGCATGCCAGGCCGCCCACGCCCTCGCGCATGCCATGCCATGCTGCCCTAGGCAGCGCCCAAGGCCGCAGTCCAGGCTGCCCAAGGCCGCGCTCGAGCCGCCCAAGGCCGTGCCCATGCTGCCCAAGGCTGCGCCCGAGCTGCCCATGGCCGAGCCCCGGCCGCCCAAGGCCGCGCCCGAGCCGCCCAGGGCCGTGGTCCAAGCCGCCCAAGGCCTCGCCCAGGCCGCACAAGGCCGCGCCCGAGCCGCATAAGGCCGCGCCCAGGCTGCCCAAGGCCGCGCCCGAGCCGCCCAAGGCCTCGCCCAGGCCGCCCAAGGCCTCGCCCAGGCCGCCCAAGGCCGCGGTCCAGGCCACCTAAGGCCGCGCCCAAGTGGCCCAAGGTCACACCCAGGCCGCCCAAGGCCGCGCTCGAGCCGCCCAAGGCCGTGGCCGAGCCGCCCAAGGTCGCGGCTCAGGCCGCGGTCGAGCCGCGGTGCATGCCACCCAAGGCCGCAGCCCAGGCCGCCCTCAACATGGGGCACACCTGCCACTGCCTTACCCTGGGCAAGGGAGGTGCCCCCCCTTATAGCAGCTTGTTAAGCCCTTTTCAATCTGACAGGAGGAAACATCAACCATGCTCGAGGAGTCATAATGGGATTTTTTTAAAAAAGTAATGGTTTTTTGCAAAAACTTTCAACATGAAAGTTGTAGGAAATAATTTAATACACCATAAAAAAAAATTTAAAAAATATTTTGCTGCCGGAAATATTTTATTTAATTTATTTCGATTTTAATACTTAAAAAATAATAAAAATTAATAAAAATGGTCAAAAAATGGCCAATAATTAAAGGATGAGGCACTAGTAATTATTGAAATTATTAAATTATTTTTTTCATTTATTTTATTTTATTTTGATTTTTTTTGGCCAAAGAAGGGTTTTAAAAATTCGAAAAACTCAAGAAAAATTACAAAAAAATAGGGAATGACATTTAAAATTGATTGTAGTGCATTTTTAATTGTGTTGCATAGTTTGGGTAAGATTATAAAAGAATCATGTTCAAAAAGAGCGATCAAGGCGGTGGCATGCCATGGCCTTGGCCTTGGCCTTTGCCCGCGGCCTTCGCCTTGGCCATGCCTTGCACAGCGACTTGGCCTTGCCCACTGCCTTGGCCTTGTCCTTGGCATGGCATGCTCGCCGAGGCCGTGGCATGCCTTGCAGCTAGCCACGGCCGTGGCGTGGCATGCTCGCCTAGCCCGTGGCATGCCATGCTCACCCAGCCCGTGGCATGCCATGCCGTTGGCCAAGGCCTTGGCACGGCATGCTGGCCCAAGGCATTGGCATGGTATGCCGGCCAGGGCATTCGTATGGCATTCTTGCTAAGGCCACGTCATGGCATGGCATGCTCGCGAAGGCCACGACAGCGCATGCTGCTGGCCAAGCCAGTGGCACCGGCGTGCTGCTGGCCAAGGCCTTGGCATGGCATGCCGGCCGGGGCATTGGAATGGCGTGCTGGCCGAGGCCGAGGCACGGCATGCTGCAGGCCGAGGCCGTGGCAAAGCGAGCCAGCCTATGCCGTAGCATGGCATGCTCGCCCAGCCCGCGGCATGCGATGCTGCTGGCCAAGTCCTTGGCATGGTCTGCGTGGCAAAGGCCGTGGCACGCTGGGCAACGCCTTGGGATGGCCTGCCGGCCGAGGCCGTGGCAGGGCAGGCCCGTCTCGTCCTGCTGGGCAACGCTGTGGCGTGGCATGCTGGCCAAGGACATGCCAGGGCTGAGGTCGTGGCATGGCATGCCGGCCGTGGCTTGCAGGGCAACACCGTGGCTCTGCATGCCAGCCTTCTTGGCATGCTGGGCATTGCCGCGGCAAGGCATGCTGGCAAACGCTGTGGCACGGCGTGCTGCACAAGGCGGTGCCATGGCATGGCATGCTGACCAAGACAGTGCCATGGCATGCTGGGCAACATCGTGGCAAGGCATGCGGGATGAGGCCGTGGCATGGCATGCTGGGCAATGCCGTGGTTTGCCATGCTGCCACGGCCGTGGCAAGCCGGGCAACGGACCAGCATGGCATACTGGCCGTGGCAGTGGCACCGCTGGCCAAGGCAGTGGCATTGCATGTTGGCCAAGGCTAAGGCATGGCACGCTAGGCAACGCCGTGGGATGGCATGCTGGCCGAGGCCGTGGCATGGCATGCATGCCGAGGCTGTGGCACGGAATGTTCGGCAATGCCGTGGCAAGGCATGCGTGCCGAGGCCGTGGGATGGCATGTGGGCTGAGCCCATGGCATGGCATGCGGGCCGAGGCCATGGCACGGCATGTTGGCCAAGGCTAAGGCATGGCACGCCGGGCAACGCGGTGCCACGGCATGCTGGGCAACGCGGTGGCAAGACATGCGGGCCGAGGGCGTGGCATGGCATGCTGGCTGAGGCCGTGGCATGGCAAGTTGGGCAACGCCGTGGCAAGGCATGCGGGCCGAGGTCGTGGCATGGCATGCGGGTCGAGGTCGTGTCATGTCATGCGGGACGAGGCCGTGGCATGGCGTGTTGGGCAACGCCTTGGCAAGGCATGCGGGCCGAAGCCGTGGCATGTCATGCAGGCCGAGGCCGTGGCATGGCATGCGGGCCGAGGCCGTGGCATGGCATTCCGGCCTTGGCATGCTGGGCAACGCTGTGGCATGGCATGCGGGCCGAGGTCGTGGCATGGCGTCTTGGCCAAGGCTAAGGCATGGCACGCCGGGCAACGCGGTGGCATGGCAGGCTGGGAAACGCCGTGGCAAGGCATGCTGGACGAGGCCGTGGCAAGGCATGCGGGCCGAGGCCGTGGCATGGCATTCCGGCCTTGGCATGTTGGGCAACGCTGTGGCATGGCATGCGGGACGAGGCTCCGGAATGGCATGTTGGCCAAGGCTAAGGCATGGCACGCTGGGCAACGTAGTGGCATGGCATGCTGGGCAACGCGGTGGCAAGGCATGCGGGCCGAGGCCGTGGCATGGCAAGCTGGCCGAGGCCGTGGCATGGCATGTTGGGCAACGCCGAGGCAAGGCTTGTGGGCCGAGGCCGTGGCATGGCATTCGGGCCGAGGCCGTGGCGTGGCATGCGGGCCGAGGCCGTGGGTTGGCATGTTGGGCGACGCCGTGGCAAGGCATACGGGTTGAGGCTGTGGCATGGCATTCTGCCTTGGCATGCTGGGCAACGCTGTCCGTGGCATGCGAGCTGAGGCCGTGGTATGGCATGTTGGCCAAGGCTAAGGCATGGGACGCCAGGCAACACGGTGGCATGGCATGCTGGGCAACGTAGTGGCAAGGCATGCGGGCCGAGGCCGTGGCGTGTCATGTTGGGCAACGCCGTGGCAAGGCATGCGGGCCGAGGCCATGGCATGGCATGTTGGGCAACGCCGTAGCATGGCATGCGGGCCGAGGCCGTGGCATGCCATTCCGGCCTTGGTATGCTGGGCAACGCTGTGGCATGGCATGTGGGCCGAGGCCGAGGCATGGCATATTGGCCAAGGCTAAGGCATGGCACGCCGGGCATGCGGTGGCATGGCATGCTGGTCAACGCGGTGGCAAGTCATGCGGGCGGAGGCCGTGGCATGGCATGCTGGCTGAGGCCGTGGCATGTCATGTTGGGCAACGCCGTGGCAAGGCATGCGGGCCGAGGCCGTGGCATGGCATTCTGGCCGAGGCCGTGGCATGGCATGCGGGACGAGGCCGTGGCATGGCATGTTGGGCAACGCCGTGGCATGTCATGAGGGCCGAGGCCGTGGCATGTCATGCGGGTCGAGGCCGTTGCATGGCATGCGGGCCGAGGCCGTGGCATGGCATGCGGGCTGAGGCCGTGGCATGGCATTCCGGCCCTGGCACGCTGGGCAACGCTGTGGCATGGCATGCGGGCTGCGGCCGTGGCATGGCATGTTGGCCAAGGCTAAGGCATGGCACGCCGGGCAACGCGGTGGCATGGCATGCTAGGCCGAGGCCGTGGCTTGGCATGCTGGCCGAGGCCGGGGCATGTCATGTTGGGCAACGCCGTGGCAAGGCATGCAGGCCGAGGCCGTGGCATGGCATGCGGGCTGAGGCCGTGGCATGGCATGCGGGCCGAGGCCGTGGCATGGCATGCGGGCCGAGGCCTTGGCATGGCATGTTGGGCAACGTTGTAGCATGGGATGCGGGCCGAGGCCGTGGCATGGCATTCGGCCTTGGCATGCTGGGCCGAGGCCGTGGCATGGCACGCCGGGCAACACGGTGGCATGGCATGCTGGGCAACGCGGTGGCAAGGCATGCGGGCCGAGGCCGTGGCATGGCATTCGGGCCGAGGCCGTGGCATGGCATGTTGGGCAACGCCGTGACATGTCATGCGGGTCGAGGCCGTGGCATGTCACGCGGGCCGAGACAGTGGCATAGCATGCGGGCCGAGGCCGTGGCGTGGCATTCCGGCCTTGTCATGCTGGGCAACATTGTGGCATGGCATGCGGGCCGCGGCCGTGGCATGGCATGTTGGCCAAGGCTAAGGCATGGCACGTCGGGCAACGCGGTGGCATGGCATGCTGGGCAACGCGGTGGCAAGGCATGCGTCCCGAGGCCGTGGCATGGCATGTTGGGAAACGACGTGGCAAGTCATTCGGGCCGAGGCCGTGGCATGGCATTCGGGCCGAGGCCGTGGCATGGCATGCGGGCCGAGGCCGTGGCATGGCATGTTGGCCAAAGCTAAGGCATGGCATGCAGGGCAACGCGGTGGCATGGCATTCTGGGCAATGCCGTGGCAAGGCCTGCGGGCCGAGGCCGTGGCATGGCATGCGGGCCGAGGCCGTGGCATGGCATGCGGGCCGAGGCCGTGGCATGGCATGTTGGGCAACGCCGTGGCAAGACATGCGGGCTGAGTCCGTGGCATGGCATGCGGGCCGAGGCCGTGGCATGGCATGTTGGGCAACGCCTTGGCAAGGCATGCGGGCCGAGGCCGGGGCATGTCATGCGGGCCGAGACCAGGGCATGGCACGCGGGCTGAGGCCGTGGCATGGCATTCCGGCCTTGGCTTGCTGGGCCGAGGCCGTGGCATGGTATGCGGGCCGTGGCATGGCATGGCACGCCGGGCAACGCGGTGGCGTGGCATGCTGGGTAACGCCGTGGCAAGGAATGCGGGTCGAGGCCGTGGCATGGCAGGTTGGGCCGAGGCCGTGGCAAGGCATGCGGGCCGAGGCCGTGGTATGGCATGCTGGGCAATGCCGTGGCAAGACATGTGGGCCGAGGCTGTGGCATGGCATGCGGGCCGAGGCCTTGGCATGTCATGTTGGGCAACGCCCTGGCAGGGCATGGGGGCCGATGCGGTGGCATGTCATGCTGGCCGAGGCCGTGACATGGCATTCCGGCCTTGGCATGCTGGGCAATGCCGTGGCATGGCATGCGGGCTGAGGCCGTGGCATGGCATGTTGGCCATGGCTAAGGCATGGCACGCCGGGCAACGCGGTGGCATGGCATACTGGGCAACGCCTTGGCAGGGCATGCGGGCCGAGGCCGTGGCATGGCATGCGGGCCGAGGCCGTGGCATGGCATGGCATTCCAGCCTTGGCATGCTGGGCAAGGCCGAGGCCGTGGCATGGCATGTTGGGCAAGGCTGAGGCATGGCACGCCGGGCAACGTGGTGGCATGGCATGCTGGGGAACGCGGTGGCAAGGCATGCGGGCCGAGGCCGTGGCATGGCATTCCGGCCTTGGCATGCAGGCAAACGTTGTGGCATGTCCTGCAGGCCGAGGACGTGGCATGGCATGTTGGCCAAGTCTAAGGCATGGCACACCGGGCAACGCGGGGGCACGGCATGCTGGGCCACGCCCTAACAAGGCATACGGGCCGAGGCCGTGGCATGGCAAGTTGGCCAAGGCCAAGGCATGGCACGCTGGGCAACGCCGTGGCATGGCATGCTGGGCAACGCCGTGGCAAGGCATTTTTGCTGGCATGCTACTGGCTTTGCCCTCGACATGGCATGCTACTGGCTTTGGTTGGGCTGCCTTGCCCGTGGCATGGCATGCAGCTGGCTTTGGCTAGGTTGCCTCGGCCGGGGCATGGCATGGTGCTGGCCTTGGCCATGGCATGGCATGCTGCTGGCTTTGGCTGGGCTGCCTTAGCCGTGGCAGGGCAGGCTGCTGGCCTTGGCCTTAGCATGGCATGCTGCTGGCTTTGGCTGGGCTGCCTTGGCCTTGGCCTGGGCATGGCATGCTGCTGGCTTTGGCTGGGCTGCCTTGGCCATGGCATGCTGCTGGCTTTAGCTGGGCTGCCTTGGCCGTGGGATGGCACGCTGCCGACCGTGGGCTCGACATGGCACGCTGCTGGCTTTGCCTGCGTTGCCTTGGCCGTGGCATGGCGTGCTGCTGGCTTTGGCTAGGCTGCCTTGGTCGTGGCATGGCATGCTGCTGGGCTTGGCCTTGGCATGGCATGCTGCTGGCTTTGGCTGGGCTGCCTTGGCCGTGGCATGGCACTCTGCTGGCCTTGGCCTGGGCATGGCATGCTGCTGGCTTTGGCTGGGCTCCCTTGGCCTTGGCATGGCATGCTGCTGGCCTTGCCCTCGGCATGGCATGCTGCTGGCCTTGGCCTCGGCATGGCATGCTGCTTGCTTTGGCTGGGCTGCCTTGGCCGTGGCATGGCATGCTGCTGGGCATGGCCTTGGCGTGGCATGCGGCTGGCGAAGGCTGGGTTGCCTTGGCCTTGGCATGGCATGCTGCGGGCCTTGACCTTGGCATGGCATGCTGCTGGGTTTGGCAGGGCTGCCTTGGCCAGGGCATGGCATGCTGCTGGCCTTGGCCTTGGCATGGCATGCTGCTGGCTTTGGCTGGGCTGCCTTGGCCTTGGCATGGCATGCTGCTGGCCTTGGCCTTGGCATGGCATGATGCAGGCCTTGGCCTTGGCATGGCATCGTGCAAGCCTTGGCCTTGGCATGGCAAGCTGCTGGCTTTGGCTGGGCTGCATTGGCCGCAGCATGCCATGCTGCTGGCCCTAGCCTTGGCATGGCACGCTGATGGCTTTTGCTGGGCTGCCTTTGCCAGGCATGGCATGCTGCTGGCCTGGGCCTGGGCATGGCATGCTGCTGGCTTTGGCTGGGCTGCCTTGGCCGTGGCATGGCATGCTGCTGGCCTTGGCGTTGGCATGGCATGCTGCTATCTTTGGCTGGGCTGGCTTGGCCGGGGCATGGCATGGAGCTGGCCTTAGCCTTGGCATGGCATGGTGCTGGCTTTGGCTGGGCTGCCTTGGCCGTGGCATGCCAGGCTGCTGGCCTTGGCCTTGGCATGGCATGGTGCTGGCTTTGGCTGGGCTGCATTGGCGTTGGCATGGCATGCTGCTGGGCTTGGCCTTGGCATGGCATGCTGCTGGCTTTGGCTGGGCTGCCATGGCCATGGCATGGCATGCTGCCGGCCTTGGCCTCGGCATGGCATGCTGCTGGCTTTGGCTGGGCTGCCTTGCCCGTGGCATGCCATGCTGCTGGCCTTGGCCTGAGCATGTCATGCTGCTAGCTTTGGCTGGGCTGCCTTGGCCTCGGCATGGCATGCTGCCGCCCTTGGCCTCGGCATGGTGTGCTGCTGGCTTTGGTTACGCTGCCTTGGCCGTGGCATGGCACGCTGCCGGCCTTGGCCTCGGCATGGCATGCTGCCGGCCTTGGCCTTGTCATGGCACACTGCTGGCTTTGGCTGGGCTGCCTTTGCCGGGCATGGCATGCTGCTGGCCTTAGCCTGGGCATGACATGCTGCTGGCTTTGGCTGGGCTGCCTTGGCCATGGCATGGCATGCTGCTGGCCTTGGCCTTGGCATGGCATGCTGCTGGCCTTGGCCTTGGCATGGCATGCTGCTGGCTTTGGCTGGGCTGCCTTGGCCGGGGAATGGCAGGCGGCTGGCCTTGGCCCTGGCATGGCATGCTGCTAGCTTTGGCTGGGCTGCCTTGGCCGTGGCATGCCAGGCGGCTGGCCTTGGCCTTGGCATGGCATGCTGCTGGCTTTGGCTGGGCTGCCTTGGCATTGGCATGGCATGCTACTAGGCTTGGCCTTGGCATGGCATGCTGCTGGCTTTGGCTGCGCTGCCTTGGCCGTGGCATGGTGTGCTGCTGGCCTTGGCCTTGGCATGGCATGCTGCTGGCTTTGGCTGGGCTGCCTTGGCCTTGGCATGGCATGTTGCTGGCCTTGGCCTTGGCATTGCATGCTGCTGGCTTTGGATTGGTTGCCTTGGCCTTGGCATGGCATGATGCAGGCCTTGGCCTTGGCATGGCGTGATACAGGCCTTGGCCTTGGCATGGCATGCTGCTAGCTTTGGCTGGGCTGCATTGGCCGCGACAAGCCATGCTGCTGGCCTTGGCGTTTGCATGGCACGCTGATTGCTTTGGCCACGCTGCCCACGCCGCAGGCATGGCACGCCTGGCCACGCTGCCCACGTCGCGGGCATGCCAGGCCAGGCTGCCCACGCCGGCTGCATGCTAGGTCGCCCAGGCCGTGCGCATGCCATGCCTTGTTTCCCACGCCGCGCGCATGCCGTGCGGTGCTGCCCTGGCCGTGCGCATGCCAGGCCGCCCACGCCGCGCGCATGCCAGGCCCCCCACGCCCGCGCGCATGCCATGCCATGCTGCCCTAGGCCGCGGTCCAGGCCGTCCAAGGCCGCGCCCGAGCCACCCAAGGCCGTGGTCCAGGCCGCCCAAGGCCGCGCCCGAGCCGCCCAAGGCCGCGGCCATGCCACCCAAGGCCGTGGCTTAGGCCGCGGTTGAGCCGCGGTGCATGCCACCCAAGGCCGCAGCCCAGGCCGCGCCTGAGCCGCCCATGGCTGCGGTCCAGGCCGCCCAAGGCCGCGCCCGTGCTGCCCAAGGCCGCGCGCCGGCCGCCCAAGGCTGCGCCCGAGCCGCCCAAGGCTGCGGTCCAGGCCGCCCAAGGCCGCGCCCGAGCCACCCATGGCCATGGTCCAGGCCGCCCAAGGCCGCGCCCGAGCCGCCCAAGGCCGCGCCCAGGCCGCCCATGGCCGCGCCCGCGCCGCCCAAGGCCGCGGTCGAGCCGCGGTGCATCCCACCCAAGGCCGCAGCCCAGGCCGCGCCCAACATGGGGCACACCTGCCACTACCTTGCCCTAGGCAAGGGAGGTGCCCCCCCTTATAGTAGCTTGTTAAGCCTTTTTCAATCTGACAGGAGGAAACATCAACCATGCTCGAGGAGTCATAATGGGGTTCTTTTAAAAAGTAATGGTTTTTTGCCAAAAATTTCAACATGAAAGTTGTAGGAAATAATTTAATACACCATAAAAAAAAATTTAGAAAAAATATTTTGCCGCCGGAAATATTTTATTTTAATTTATTTCAATTTTAATACTTAAAAAATAATAAAAATTAATAAAAATTGTCAAAAAATTATGGAAAAATTCCAATAATTAAAGGATGAGGCACTAGTAATTATAGAAATTATTAAATTATTTTTTTCATTTATTTTATTTTATTTTAATTTTTTTGGCCAAAGAAGGGTTTTAAAAATTCGAAAAACTCAAGAAAAATTGCAAAAAAATAGGGAATGACATTTAAAATTGATTGTAGTGCATTTTTAATGGTGTTGCATGGTTTGGGTAAGATTATAAAAGACTCATGTTCAAAAAGAGCGATCAAGGCGGTGGCATGCCATGGCCTTGGCCTTGGCCTTTGCCCGCAGCCTTCGCCTTGGCCATGCCTTGCACAGGGACTTGGCCTTGCCCACTGGCTTGGCCTTGGCCCTGGCATGGCATGCTCGCCGAGGCCGTGGCATGCCTTACAGCTAGCCAAGGCCATGGCGTGGCATGCTCGCCCAGCCCGTGGCATGCCATGCTCGCCCAGCCCGTGGCATGCCATGCCACTGGTCAAGGCCTTGGCATGGCATGCTAGCCCAAGGCATTAGCATGGCATGCCGGCCAAGGCATTCGCAGGGCATGCTTGCTAAGGCCACGGCAAGGCCTGGCATGCTCGCGAAGGCCACGACAGCGCATGCTGCTGGCCAAGCCAGTGGCACTGGCGTGCTGCTGGCCAAGGCCTTGGCATGGCATGCCGGCCGGGGCATTGGAATGGCATGCTGGCCGAGGCCGAGGCACGGCATGCTACAGGTCGAGTCCGAGACACGGCATGCTGCAGGTCGAGGCCGTGGCAACGCAAGCCGGCCTATGCCATGGCATGGCATGCTCGCCCAGCCCGCGGCATGCCATGCTACTGGCCAAGTCCTTGGCATGGCATGCGTGGCAAAGGCCGTGGCACGCTGGGCAACGCCTTGGGATGGCATGCCGGCCGAGGCCATGGCTGGGCATGCCCGTCTCGCCCCGCTGGGCAACGTTGTGGCATGGCATGCTGGCCAAGGACGTGCCAGGGCCAAGGCCGTGGCATGGCATGCCGGCCGTGGCATGCAGGGCCACACCGTGGCTCTGCATACCAGCCTTCTTGGCATGCTGGCCATTGTCGCGACAAGGCATGCTGGCCAACGCTGTGGCACGGCGTGCTGCACAAGGCGGTGCCATGCCATGGCAAGCTGACCAAGACAGTGCCATGGCATGCTGGGCAGCGTCATGGCAAGGTATACGGGACGAGGCCATGGCATGGCAAGCTGGGCAATGCTGTGGCTTCCCATGCCGCCACGGCCATGGCAAGCCGGGCAACGGACCGGCATGGCACGCTGGCCAAGGCAGTGGCATGGCATGTTTGCCAAGGCTAAGGCATGGCACGCTGGGCAACGCTGTGGCATGGCACGCTGGCCGAGGCCGTGGCATGGCACGCTGGCTGAGGCCCTGGCATGGCATGCGAGCCGAGGCCTTGGCGTGGAATGTTCGGCAACGTCGTGGCAAGGCATGCGTGCCGAGGCCGTGGCATGGCATGCTGGCTGAGGCCGTGACATGGCATGCGGGCCGAGGCCGTGGCACGGCATGTTGGCCAAGGCAAAGGCATGGCACGCCGGGCAACGCGGTGGCAAGGCATGCGGGCCGAGGCCGTGGCGTGGCATATTGGCCGAGGCCGTGGCATGGCATGCGTGCCGAGGTCGTGGCATGGCATGTTGGCCAAGGCTAAGGCATGGAATGTTCGGCAACGCCGTGGCACGGCATGCATGCCGAGGCCGTGGCATGGCATGCTGGCTGAGGCCGTGGAATGGCATGCGGGCCGAGGCCGTGGCACGGCATGTTGGCCAAGGCTAAGGCATGGCACGCCGGGCAACGCGGTGGCAAGGCATGCGGGCCGAGGCCGTGGCGTGGCATGCTGGCCGAGGCCGTGGCATGGCATGTTGGGCAACGCCGTGGCAAGGCATGCGTGCCGAGGCCGTGGCATGGAATTCGAGCTGGGGCCGTGGCATGGCATGCGGGCCGAGGCCGTGGCATATCATGCGGGACGAGGCCGTGGCATGGCATGTTGGGCAACGTCTTGGCAAGGCATGTGGGCCGAAGCCGTGGCATGTCATGCGGGCCGAGGCCGTGGCATGGCATGCGGGCCGAGGCCGTGGCATGGCATTGTGGCCTTGCCATGCTGGGCAACGCTATGGCATGGCATGCGGGCCGAGGCCGTGGCATGGCATGTTGGCCAAGGCTAAGGCATGGCACGCCGGGCAACGCGGTGGCATGGCATGCTGCGCAACGCGGTGGCAAGGCATGCGGGACGAGGCCGTGGCAAGGCATACAGGCCGAGGCCGTGGCATGGCATTCCGGCATTGGCATGCTGGGCAACGATGTGGCATGGCATGTGGGACGAGGCCGTGGCATGGTATGTTGGCCAAGGCTAAGGCATGGCACGCCGGGCAATGCGGTGGCATGGCATGCCGGGCAACGCGGTGGCAAGGCATGCCGGCCGAGGCCCAGCATGCCATGTTGGGTAACGCCATGGCAAGGCTTGCGGGCCGAGGCCGTGGCATGGCATTCGGGCCGAGGCCGTGGCATGGCATTCGGGCCGAGGCCGTGGCATGGCATGCGGGCCGAGGCCGTGGCATGGCATGTGGCACGGCGGGCAACGTGGTGGCAAGGCATGCGGGCCGAGGCCGTGGCATAGCATGCTGGCCGAGGCCGTGGCGTGTCATGTTGGGCAACGCCATGGCAAGGCATGCGGACCGAGGCCGTGGCATGGCATTCTGGCCGAGGCCGTGGCATGGCATGCGGGCCGAGGCCGTGGCATGGCTTGTTGGGTAATGCCATAGCATGGCATGCGGGCCGAGGCCGTGGCATGGCATTTCGGCCTTGGCATGCTGGGCAACGCTGTGGCATGGCATGCGGGCCGAGGTGAGCCATGGCATGTTGGCCAAGGCTTAGGCATGGCACGTTGGCCAAAGCTAAGGCATGGCATGCCGGGCAACGCGGTGGCATGGCATGATGGCCGAGGCCGTGGCATGTCATGTTGGGCAACGCCGTGGCAAGGCATGCGGGCCGAGGCCGTGGCATGGCATTCGGGCCGAGGCCGTGCCCGGGCATGCGGGCCGAGGCCGTGGCATGGCATGCGGGTTGAGGCCGTGGCATGGCATGTTGGGCAACGCAGTAGCATGACATGAGGGCCGAGCCCGTGGCATGGCATTCCGGCCTTGGCATGCTGGGCAACGTTGTGGCATGGCTTGCGGGCCGAGGCCGAGGCATGGCATGTTGGCCAAGGCTAAGGCATGGCAAGCCGGGCAACACGGTGGCATGGCATGTTGGCCAAGGCTAAGGCATGGCAAGCCGGGCAAGACGGTGGCATGGCATGCTGGGCAACGCGGTGGCAAGGCATGCGGGCCGAGGCCATGGCATGTCATGT
>NC_138975.1:76902500-76910000 GCF_055761805.1 Camellia sinensis | reverse complement strand
GCTGCCTTGGTCGTGGCATGGCAGGCTGCTGGCCTTGGCCTTGGCATGGCATGCTGCTGGCTTTGGCTGGGCTGCCTTGGCCTTGGCATGGCATGCTACTGGCCTTGGCCTTGGCATGGCATGCTGCTGGCTTTCGCTGCGCTGCCTTTGCCTTGGCATGGCATGCTGCTGGCTTTGGCTGGGCTGCCTTGGCCGTGGCATGGCATGCTGCAGGCCTTCCCCTTGGCATGGCATGCTGCTGCCATGACCAGCCAAAGCCAGCAGCATGCCAAGACAAGGCCTAGGCCAGCATCATGCCATTCGACGGCCAAGGCAGCCCAGCCAAAGCAAGCAGCATGCCATACCAAGGCCCAGGCCAGCGGCATGCCATGCCATGGCCAAGGCAGCCCAGCCAAAGCAAGTTGCAAGCCTTGCCAAGGCCAAGGCCAGCAGCATGCCATGCCAAGCCCAGGGCCAGCAGCATGCAATGCCAAGCCCAAGGCCAGCAGCATGCAAGGCAGCCCAGCCAAAGCCAGCAGCGTGCCATGCCAAGGCCAAGGCAAGCAGCATGCCATGCCAAGGCCAAGGCGGCTCAGCCAAAGCTAGCAGCATGCCATGCCAAGGCCAAGTCCAGCAGCATGCCATGCCACGGCCAAGGCAGCCCAGCCAAAGCCAGCAGCATGCCATGCCAAGGCCAAGGCCAGCAGCATGCCATGCCACAGGCAAGGCAGCCCAGCCAAAGCAAGCAGCACGCCATGCCGAGGCCAAGGCCAGCAGCATGCCATGCCACGGCCGAGGCAGCCCAGCCAAAGCCAACAGCATGCCATGCCCAGACCAAGGCCAGCAGCATGCCATGCCCCGACCAAGGCTGCCCAGCCAAAGCCAGCCGCATGCCATGCCAAGGCCAACGCAGCCCAGCCAAAGCCAGTAGCATGCCATGCCAAGGCCAAGGACAGCAGGATGCCATGCCAAGGCCAAGTCCAGCAGCATACCATGCCAAGGCCAAGGCAAGCATCATGCCATGCCAAGGCAAAGGCCCGCAACATGCCATCCCACGGCCAAGGCAGCCCAGCCAAAGCCAGCAGCATGCCATGCCAAGGCCCAGGCCGACAGCATGCCATTCCACGGCCAAGGCAGCCCATCCAAAGCCAGCAGTATGCCATGCCAAGGCCAAGGCCAGTAGCATGCCATGCCACGGGCAAGGCAGCCCAGCTAAAGCCAGCAGCATGCCACGCCAAGGCCAAGGCCAGCGACATGCCATGCCACGGCCAAGGCAGCCCAGCCAAAGCAAGCAGCATGCCTTGCCAATGCGAAGGCCAGCAGCATGCCATGCCAAGGCCAAGGCAGCCAAACCAATGCCAGTAGAATACCATGCCAAGGCCAAGGCCAGCAGCATGCCATGCCGTGGCCAAGGCAGCCCAGCCACAGCCAGCAGCATGCCATGCCAAGGCCAAGGTGGCTCAGCGAAAGCCAGCCGCATGCCATGCCAAGGCCAAGGCCAGCAACATGCCTAGCCACGGCCAAGGCAGCCCAGCCAAAGCCAGCAACATGGCATGCCACGGGCAAGGCAGCCCTGCCAAAGCCAGCCGCATGTCATGCCGAAGCCAAGGCAGCTCAGCCAAAGGCAACATGTCATGCCGAGGCCAAGGCCAGTAGCATTCCATGCCAAGGCCAAGGCAGCCCAGCCAGAGCCAGCAATATGCCTTGCCCAGGCCAAGGCCAGCAGCACGCCATGCCACGGCCAAGGCAGCCCAGCCAAAGCCAGCAGCATGCCATGCCAAGGCCAAGGCCAGCAGCACGCCATGCCATGACCAAGGCAGCCCTGCCAAAGCAAGCAGCATCCCACGCCAAGGCCAAGGCATGTAGCACGCCATGCCAAGGCCAAGGCAGCCCAGCAAAAGCAAGCAGCATGCCATTCCAAGGCCAAGACCAAGGCCAGCAGCATGCCATGCCATGGCCAAGTCCTGCCGCATGCCTTGGCACGGCCAAGCCAGCCCAGCCAAAGCCAGCAGCATGCCATGCCAAGGCCAAGGCCAGCAGCATGCCATGCCATGGCCAAGGCAGCCCTGCCAAAGCCAGCAGCATGCCATGCCAAGGCCAAGGCCAGCAGCACGCCATACCACGGCAAAGGCTAGCAGCATGCCATGTCATGGCCAAGGCCAGCAGCATGCCATGCCACGGCGAAGGCAGACTAGCCAAAGCCAGCAGCATGCCATGCCAAGGCCAAGGCCAGCAGCATGCCATGCCATGGCCAAGGCCAGCAGCATGCCATGCCACGGCGAAGGCAGACTAGCCAAAGCCAGCAGCATGCCATGCCAAGGCCAAGGCCAGCAGCATGCCATGCCAAGACCAAGGCAGCCCAGCCAAAGCCAGCAGGATGCCATGCCGAGGCCAAGGCCAGCAGCATGCCATGCCACGGCCAAGGCAGCCCAGCCAAAGCCAGCAGGATGCCATGCCGAGGCCAAGGCCAGCAGCATGCCATGCCAAGGCCAAGGCAGCCCCACCAAATATAGCATCATGCCATGCCTAGGCCAAGGCCAGCAGCATGCCATGCCACGGCCAACGCAGCCAAGCCAAAGCAAGCAGCATGCCATGCCCAGTCCAAGGCCCGCAACATGCCATGCCAAGGCCAAGGCAGCCAAGCAGAATCCAGCAGCATGCCATGCCAAGACCGAGGCCAGCAGCATGCCATGCCATGGCCAAGGTAGCCCACTCACAGCCAGCAGCATGCCATGCCAAGGCCAAAGCCAGCAGCATGCCATGCCAAGGCCAAGGCCCGCAACATGCCATACCACGGCCAAGGCAGCCTAGCTAAAGCCAACAACATGCCATGCCAAGGCCAAGGCCAATAGCATGCCATGCCACGGGCAAGGCAGCCCAGCCAAAGCCAGCAACATGCCATCCGAGGCCAAGGCCAGCAGCATCCCATGCCATGGCCAAGGCAGCCCAGCGACAGCATGCCATGCCGTGGCCAAGGCCAAGGCCAGCAGCATGCCATGCCAAGGCCAAGGCAAGCAGCATGCCATGCCACGCCACGGATAATGCAGCCTAGCAAAAGCCAGCAGCATGCCGTGCCGGGGCCAAGGCAGCCCGCCCAAAGCCAACAGCATGCCATGCCGAGGCCAAGGCCAGCAGCATGCCATACCACGGCCACGGCAACCCAGCCAAAGCCAGCAGCATGCCATGCCAAGGCTAAGGCCAGCAGCATGCCATGCCAAAGCCAAGGCAACCAAGCCAAAGCCAGCAACATGCCATGCCAGTGCCAAGGCCAGCAGCATGCCATGCCAAGGCCAAGGAAGCATAGCCAAAGCCAGCAGCTTGCCATGCCAAGGCCAAGGCCAGCAGCATGCCATGCCACGGCCAAGGCAGCCAAGCCAAAGCCAGCAGCATGCCACGCCGAGGTCAAGGCCAGCAGCATGCAGTGCCACGGGCAAGGCAGCCCAGCCAAAACCAGCAGCAGGCCATGCCGAGGCCAAGGCCAGCAGCAGGCCATGCCACGACCAAGGCAGTCCAGCCAAAGCCAGCGGCATGCCATGCCGGGGCCAAGGCCAGCAGCATCCCATGCCACGGCCAAGGCAGCCCAGCCACAGCATGCCATGCCAAGGCCAAGGCCAGCAGCATGCCATGCCACGGATAAGGCAGCCCAGCAAAAGCCAGCAGCATGTCGTGCCAGGGACAAGGCAGCCTGGCTAAAGCCAACAGCATGCCATGCCGAGGCCAAGGCCAGCAGCATGCCATGCCACGGCCACGTCAATCCAGCCAAAGCCAGCAGCATGCCATGCCAAGGCTAAGGCCAGCAACATGCCATGCCATGGCCAAGGCAGCCAAGCCAAAGCCAGCAGAATGCCATGCCAAGGCCAAGGCCAGCAGCATGCCATGCCATGGCCAAGACACCCCAGCCAATGCCAGCAGCATGCCATGCCAAGGCCAACGCCAGCAGCACGCCATACCACGGCTATGGCAGCCCAGCTAAAGCCAGCAGCATGCCATGCCAAGGCCATGGCCAACTGCATGCCATGCCACGGCCAAGGCAGCCCAGCAAAAGCCAGTAGCATGCCATGCAAAGTCCAAGGCCAGCAGCATGCCATGCCAAGGCCAAGGCCGCCCAGCCAAAGCTGGCAGCATGCCATGCCGAGGCAAAGGCCAGCAGCATGCCATGCCACGACCAAGGCTGCCCAGCCAAAGCTAGTAGCATGCCATGCCGAGGCCAAGGCCAGCAGCATGCCATGCCAAGGCCAAGGCAGCCCAGCCAAAGCAAGTAGCATGCCATGCCGAGGCCAAGGCCAGCAGTATGCCATGCCAAGGCATGGGCAGCCCAGCCAAAGCTAGCAGCATGCCATGCCCCGGCCAAGGCCAGCAGCATGCCATGCCATGGCTAAGGCAGCCCAGCCAAAGCCAGCAGCATGCCATGCCAAGGCCAAGGCCAGTAGTTTGCCATGTTCGGCGAAGGCAGTCCAGCCAAAGCCAGCATTGTGCCATGCCATGGCCAAGGCAAGCAGCAAGGCATGCCGCGACCAAGGCAGCCGAGCCAAAGCCAGCAGCATGCCATGCCCAGGCCAAGGCCAGTATCATGCCATGCTAAGGCCAAGGCAGCCCAGCCAAAGCCAGCAGCATGCCATGCCATGGCCAAGGTTGCCCAGCCAAAGCCAGCAGCATGCCATGCCGAGGCCAAGGCTAGCAGCATGCCTTGCCAAGGCCAAGGCAAAGCCAGGCAAAGCAAGCAACATGCCATGCCAAGGTCAAGGCCAGCAGCATGCCTTGCCAAGGCCAAGGCAGCCCAGCCAAAACTAGCAGCATGCCATGCCAAGGCCAAGGCAGCCCAGCCAAAACCAGCAGCATGCCATGCCAACGCCATGGCCAGCAACATGCCATGCCACGGCCAAGGCAGCCCAGCCAAAGCCAGTAGCATGCCATGCCAAGGCCGAGGCAGCCCAGCCAAAGCCAGCAGCATGCCATGCCCAGGCCAAGGCCAGCAGCATGCCATGCCACGGGCAAGGCGGTCCAGCCAATGCCAGCAGCATGCCATGCCGAGGCCAAGGCCGGCAGCATGCCATGCCAAGGCCAAGGCAGCCTAGCCAAAGCCAGCAGCATGCCATGCCCAGGCCAAGCCCAAGGCCAGCAGCATGCCATGCCAAGGCCGAGGTAGCCCAGCGAAAGCCAGCAGCTTGCCATGCCCAGGCCAAGGCCAGCAGCATGCCATGCCACGGCCCAAGCAGCCCAGCCAAAGCCAGCAGCATGCCATGCCAAGGCCAAGGCCAGCAGCATGCCGTGCCACGGCCAAGGCAGCCCAGCCAAAGCCAGCCGCATGCCATGCCAAGGCCAAGGCCAGCAGCATGCCATGCTGAGGCCAAGGCCATCAGCATGCCATGCCAAGGCCAAGGCCAAGGCCATCAGCATGCCATGCCAAGGTCAAGGCCATCAGCATGCCATGCCAAGGCCAAGGCCAGTAGCATGCCATGCGAAGGCCAAGGCCAGCAGCATGCCATCCCACTGCCAAGGCATCCCAGCCAAAGCCAGCAGTATGCCATGCCAAGGCCAAGGCCAGCAGCATGCCATGCCATGGCCAGGGCAGCCCAGCCAATGCCAGCAACATGCCATGCCAAGGCCAAGGCCAGCAGTAGGCCATGCCACGGCCAAGGCAGCCCAGCCAAAGCCAGCAGCATGCCATGCCAATGCCAATGCCAAGGCCAGCAGCAAGCCGTGCCAATTCCAAGGCCAAGGCAGCCCAGCCAAAGCCAGCAACATGTCACGCCAAGGCCAAAGCCAGCTACATGCCATGCCAAGGTCAAGGCAGCCCAGCCAAAGCCAGCGGCATGCCATGCCAAGGCCAAGGCCAGCCGAATGTCGTGCCATGGCCTTGTCCTGCAGCGTTGCGTGGCATAGCCATGGCGAAGAACATCGCATGCCACGCCCTTGGCAAGCAATCCTGTCCCTTGAGTAATTGCCATTTGGTTTGGCTCTGACTTATGTACAAGTTGCCCTGCGAAATGCATGTCCCTCGGGTAATAGCCATTTGGTTGCCTTTGACTTGCGAACAAGTTGCCAGTGCTTTCCTAGCAGAAGCTTGTTGCGAAAAGCATGTCCCTAGGAAGTTGCCTGTTGTGTTTGTTAGTTGCATTCAAGCTATCCGATGCTTGCTTGGTTTCTCTAAGAGTTTTTGCACGTTCGTCGGGTTTTTTAATTATTTATTTACTCATAAAAATTATAATAAAATAAATAAAAAATAAAAAAATAGTTAAAAAAATTCCTATTATTACTAGTGCCTCATCTTATAATTGTCGGAATTTTTCTAGAATTTTTTGACTGTTTTTAGTAATTTTTATTATTTTTTAAGTATTAAAATTGTAATAAATTAAAATAAAATATTCCGGGGGCCAAATATTTTTTTTAAAATTTTTTTATGGTGTCTTTAATTATTTCCTTCAACTTTTATGTAGAAAATTCTTGCAAAAAAACGTTACTTTTTAAAAAAATCCCATTATGATTCCTCGAGCATAGGTGATGTTTCCTCCTCCTAGATGAAAAAGGGCTTAACAAGCTACTATAAGGGGGGGCACCTCCCTTAAGGCTGGCCAGCATGGCCAGGCCACAGGCCACGCCTATGCCTAGGCGGGCGCTTGGCACATGCCATCGCTTGGCTTGTGGCATCGAAACTACATAGCCAAGCACGGGATGTGTCGAGTGGCGGCCCGCAGTGGTGGCGGTGGCACGTCGGCCTAGGCCAGCATGCCATGCCACAGCCTTGGCCAGCAACATGGCATGCCAAAGCCTTGGCCAGCAGCATGCCATGCCCCGGCCTTGGCAAGCATGTCATGCCACGGCCTTGGCTAGCAGCATGCCATGCCACAGCCTTGGCCAGCAACATGGCATGCCAAAGCCTTGGCCAGCAGCATGCCATGCCCCGGCCTTGGCAAGCTTGTCATGCCACGGCCTTGGCCAGCAGCGTGCCATGCCCCGGTCCTGGCCAGCATGTCCTACCACGGCCTTGGCCAGCAGCATGCCATGCCACAACCTTGGCCAGCGACATGGCATGCCAAAGCCGTGGGCAGCAGCATGCCATGCCCCCGCCTTGGCAAGCATGTCATGCCACGGCTTTGGCCAGCAGCGTGCCATGCCACGGCCTTGGCCAGCAGCGTGCCATGCTCTGGCCTTGGCCAGCAAGCATGCCATGCCACGGCCTTGGCCAGCAGCTTGCCATGCCAAAGCCTTGGCCCCAACCTTGGCTAGCATGTCATGCCACGGCCTTGGCCAGTAGCACGCCATGCCACGGCCTTGGCCAGCAGCAGCATGCCATGCCTAGTCCTTGGCTAGCAGCATGCCATGCCAAAGCCTTTGCCAGCAACATGGCAAGCCTGAGCCTTGGGCAGCAGCATGCCATGCCAACGCCTTGGCCAGCAGCATGCCTTGCCACGTCCTCGTCCAGCAGCATGGCATGCCATGCCACGGCCTTGGCCATCAGCATGCCTTGCCCCGGCCTTGTCCAGCAGCATGCCATGCCCCGGCCTTGGCCAGCAGCATATC
>NC_138975.1:76887500-76892500 GCF_055761805.1 Camellia sinensis | reverse complement strand
TTGCCACGGCGTTGCCCAACATGCCATGCCACGCCACGGCCCGCATGTCTTGCCACGGCGTTGCCAAACATGCCATGCCACGGCCTCAGCCCGCATGCCATGCCACGCCCTCGGCCCGCATGCCTTGCCACGGCATTGCCCAGCATGCCATGCCACCACGGTGCCCGGCATGCCATGCCACGGCCTCGGCCGGAATGACTTGCCACGTCGTTGCCCAACATGCCATGCCACGGCCTCGGCCAGCATGCCTTGCCACTGCGTTGCCCAGCATGCCATGCCACCGCGTTGCCCGGCGTGCCATGCCTTAGCCTTGGCCAACATGCCATACCACAGCCGCGGCGCGCATGCCATGCCACAGCGTTGCCCAGCATGCCAAGGCCGGAATGCCATGCCACGGCCTCGGCCCGCATGCCACGCCACGGCCTCGGCCCGCATGCCATGAAACGGCCTCGGCCCACATGACATGCCACGGCGCTGCCCAAAATGCCATGCCACGGCCTCGGCCCGCATGCCTTGCCACCGTGTTGCCCAGCATGCCATGCCACGGCGTTGCCCGGCGTGCCATGCCTTAGCCTTGGCCAACATGCCATGCCACGGTCTCAGCCCGCATGCCATGCCATAGCGTTGGCCAGCATGCCAAGGCCGGAATGCCATGCCACGGCCTCGGCCCGCGTGCCATGCCCTGACCTCGGCCCGCATGCCTTGCCAAGGCGTTGCCCAACATGCCATGCCACGGCCTCGGCCTGCATGCCATGCCACGGCCTCGACCCGCATGGCTTGCCACGGCGTTAACCAACATGCCATGTCACGGCCTCGGCCCGCATGCCATGCCACGCCACGGCCCGCATGTCTTGCCATGGCACGGCCTCGGCCCGCATGCCATGCCACGCCCTCAGCCCGCATGCCTTGCCACGGCATTGCCCAGCATGCCATGCCACCGCGGTGCCCGGCATGCCATGCCTTAGCTTTGGCCAACAGGCCATGCCATACCACGGCCTCGGCCCGCATGCCATGCCACGGCCTCGGCCCGAATGACTTGCCACGTCGTTGCCCAACATGCCATGCCACGGCCTCGGCCAGCATGCCTTGCCACTGCGTTGCCTAGCATGCCATGCCACCGCGTTGTCCGGCGTGCCATGCCCTAGCCTTCGCCAACATGCCATGCCACGGCCGCGGCGCGCATGCCATGCCACAGCGTTGCCAAGCATGCCAAGGTCGGAATGCCATGCCACGGCCTCGGCCCGCATGCCATGCCACGACCTCGGTCCACATGCCATGAAATGGCCTCGGCCCGCATGGCATGCCACGACGTTGCCCAACATGCCATGCCACGGCCTCGGCCCGCATGCCCTGCCATCGCGTTGCCCAGCATGCCATGCCACCGCGTTGCCCGGCTTGCCATGCCTTAGCCCTGGCCAACATGCCATGCCACGACCTCGGCCCACATGCCATGCCACAGCGTTGGCCAGCATGCCAAGGCCGGAATGCCATGTCACGGCCTCGGCCCGCATGACATGCCACAGCATCGGCGCGCATGCCCTCCCAGGGCGTTGCCCAACATCCCATGCCAAGGCCTCGGCCCGCATGCCAAAGCAAGCAGCTTGCCAAGCCAAAGCCAAGGCATGCATGTTGTCATGCAAAGGCCAAGGCAGCCCAGCCAAAGCCAGCAGCATGCCATGCCATGGCCAAGGCCTGCAGCATGCCATGGCACGGCCAAGGCAGCCCAACCAAAGCCAGCAGCATGCCATGCCAAGGCTAAGGCCAGCAGCATGCCATGCCCTGTCCAAGGCAGCCCAGCCAAAGCCAGCAGCATGCCATGCCAACGCCAAGGACAGCAGCACGCCATCGCACGGCCATGGCAGCCCAGCCATAGCCACCAGCATGCCATGACAAGGCCAAGGCCAGCAGCACGCCATGCCACGGCCAAGGCATCCCAGCAAAAGCCAGCAGCATGCCATGCCAAGGCCAAGGCCAGCAGCATGCCATGCCAAGGCCAAGGCTACCCAACCAAAGCCAGCAGCATGCCATGCCGAGGGCAAGGCCAGCAGCATGCCACGCCACGGCCAAGGCAGCCCAGCCGAAGCCAGTAGCATGCCATGCCGAGGCCAAGGCCAGCCGCATGCCATGCCACGGCCAAGGTAGCCCAGCTAAAGAAAGTAGCATGGCATGCCAAGGCCAAGGCCAGCAGCATGCCATGCCATGGCCAAGACAGCCCAGCCACAGCATGCCATGCCAAGGCCAATGCCAAGGCCAGCCGCATGCCATGCCAAGGCCAAGGCCAGCATCATGCCGTGCCACGGCCAAGGCAGAGGCAGTCAAGCAAAAGCCAGCAGCATGCCTTGCCAAGGCCAAGGCCAGCAGCATGCCATGCCAGGGCCAAGGCAGCCCAGCCAAAGCTAGCAGCATGCCATGCCGAGGCCAAGGCCAGCAGTATGCCATGCCGAGGCCAAGGCCAGCAGCATGTCATGCCAAGGCCAAGGCAGCCAAGCCAAAGCTAGCAGCATCCCATGCCAAGGCCAAGGCCAGCAGCATGCCATGCCATGGCCAAGGCAGCCCAGCCACAGCATGCCATACCAAGGCCAAGGCCTAGGCCAGCCGCATTCCATGCCAAGGCCAAGGCAAGCAGCATGCCATGCCACGGCCAAGTCAGCCAAGCAAAAGCCAGCAGCATGCCTTGCCAAGGCCAAGGCCAGCAGGATGCCATGCCAGGGCCAAGGCAGCCCAGCCAAAGCCAGCAGCATGCCATGCCAGGGCCAAGGCTAGCAGCATGCCAAGCCAAGGCCAAGGCCAGCAGCATGCCATGCCACGACCAAGGCAGCCCAGCCAAAGACAGCAGCATGCCATGCCGAGGCCAAGGCCAGCAGCATTCCATGCCAAGGCCAAGGCAGCCCAGCCAAAGCGAGCAGCATGCCATGCCCAGGCCAAGGCCAGCAGCATACCATGCCACGGCCAAGGCAGCCAAGCCAAAGCCAGCAGCATGCCATGCCAAGGCCAAGGCCAGTAGCATGCCATGCCATAGCCAAGGCAGCCAAGCCAAAGCCAGCACCATGCCATGCCAAGGCCAAGGCCAGCAGCATGCCATGCCAAGGCCAAGGCCCGCAACATGCCATGCGACGGCCAAGGCAGCCCAGCCAAAGCCAGCAGCATGCCATGCCACGAGCCAAAGCCAGCAGCAAGCCATGCTGAGGCCAAGGCCAGCAGCGTGCCATGCCACGGCCAAGGCAGCCCAGCTAAAGCCAGCGGCTTGCCATGCCGAGGCCAAGGCCAGCAGCATCCCATGCCAAGGCCAAGGCAGCCCAGCCAAAGCCAGCAGCATGCCATGCCCTGGCCAAGGCCAGCAGCATGCCATGCCACGGCCCAGGCAGCCCAGCCAAAGCTAGCAGCATGCCATGCGAAGGCCAAGGCCAGCAGCATGCCATGCCACGACCAAGGCAGCCCAGCCAAAGCAAGCAGCATGCGATGCCATGCCCAAGGCAGCCAAGCTAAAGCCAGCAGCATGCCATGCCAAGGCCAAGGTCAGCAGCATGCCATGCCATGGCCAAGGCCAGGAGTATGCCATGCCATGGCCACGGCCAGCGGCATGCCATGCCACGGGCAAGGCAGCCCAGCCAAAGCCAACAGCATGCCATGCCAAGGTAAAGGCCAGCAGCATGCCATGCCGAGGGCATGGCCAGCAACATGCCATGCCATGGCCAAGGCAGCCCAGCCAAAGCCAGCAACATGCCATGCCCAGGCCAAGGCCAGCAGCATGCCATGCCACGGCCATGGCAGCCCCAGCCAAAGCCAGCAGCAGGCCATGCCAAGGCCAAGGCCAGCAGCATGCCATGCCACGGCCAAGGCAGCCCAGCCAAAGCCAGCCGCACGCCATGCCGAGGCCAAGGCCGGCAGCATGCCATGCCACAGCCAAGGCAGCCCTGCGAAAGCCAGCAGCATGCCATGCCGAGGTCAAGGCAGCAGCATGCCATGCCACAGCCAAGGCAGCCCTGTGATTCGTTTCGGGCGGCTGATGCGTAGTGTACGTCGTGGCGCGTGAGTTATGTTTGGTTTGTGCGAGTTGGATGGATCCCTGCTTGTGTAGTGAACTCCACTGGTGCATTCCTCTTCATCATCTGCGGGATTCCTACAGGTTGCCTGCGCTTTCCCCAGTGGAAAAGGTCCTTGCAAAAAGTTATGTCCCTCAGTTAATTACCGTTCGGTTGGCTTTGACTTGCCTACGAGTTGCCTGCGCTCTCTCCTAGTGGAAGCTCCTTGCGAAAGTTTATGTCCCTCGGTTGGTAGCCATCCGGTTGGCTTTGACTTGCCTACAAGCTAGTTACCAGCGCTTCACCAGTGGAAGGTGCCTTGCGAAAATCATGTCCCTCGGGTAATTGCCATTTCGTTGGCTTTGACTTGCGAACGAGATGTCTATGCTTTCCAAGTGGAAGCTTGTTGCGAAAAGTATGTCCCTCGGAAGTTTTGCACGTTGCGTTTGTTACTTGCAGTCGCTCTAACCGGTGCTTGCTCGGCTTCTCTGAATGTTCTCGCACGTTCGTCTGGCTTCTTAGTCCTTCAGGGTGTGATTCGTTTCGGGCGGCTTGTGCGTAGTGTACGTCGTGGCGCGTGAGTTGTTTTTGGTTTGTGCGAGTTGGATGGATCCCTACCTGTGCAGCGAACTCCACTGGTGCATTCCTCTTCATCATCCGCAGGATTCCTACAGGTTGCCTGCGCTTTCCCTAGTGCAAAAGGTCCTTGCAAAAAGTTATGTCTCTCGGTTAATTGTTGTTCGGTTGGCTTCGACTTGCCTACGAGTTGCCTGCGCTCTCCTAGTGGAAGCTCTTTGCGAAAATTTATGTCCCTCGGTTGGTAGCCATCCAGTTGGTTTTGACTTGCCTACAAACTAGTTGCCTGCGCTTCCCCTGTGGAAGGCGCCTCGCGAAAAGCATGTCCCTCGGGTAATTGCCATTTCGTTGGCTTTGACTTGCGAACGAGCTGCCTACGCTTTCCAAGTGAAAGGTTGTTGC
>NC_138975.1:76870000-76880000 GCF_055761805.1 Camellia sinensis | reverse complement strand
ATGCCACCAGTAGCCAACACAAGACAAAGCCGTAGCCCATATAAGTCATTATGACTCCTCAGACATGTATGATGTTTCCTCCTGCCAAATGAAAAAGGGCTTAACAAGCTACTATAAGGGGTTATGGACTGCTACCTACCAACCTCCCCGCCCAAACTGGGCTTGAAGTGAGCAACCTTGGGGCAACTCAAGGGCGGGCTATAGGCATCCAGAGGGGTGTCTAGAGTCTCCACGTGGGTTTGGGAGCCCCGTGGATGGTGCGAAGATGTAGGCACTGCGCGGCCCTCCCGGGTGAGAGGTCCACTACGTTGTTTCCACTATGCCACGCAATACGGTATATTTGGGACTTGTTTTGGACCGAATGGGCTATCGAGGCACCACTAAAGGCCTCGTGTGCCAACTCTAGTGCTTGGTTTGGGTTCGACCTTGCACGAGGGGATCTCGTGGCTTAAAGCTAAGCGGTTGGAAGGCGACACCGCATATGTGGGCTATCGAATGAAGGCATCAAGCTATGCAACAACTACGTCCATTGAGGGACTACATTATGCTATGAGCAAGCTACGGATTGAGACGCCGCCTTACTCATGCTACACGTTGGTGCAACGCAAAGGTGCGCAATGGCCTTGGACGGAATCTAGCACGCGTGTTGGCACGAGGACTACGCCGTGGGCACGAGATTGGCCCTCGGTGGCTTGTGGGTTTCGCATGACCAAGTGGCCATCCAATATGCATCGATTGAGGCATGCTAGACCCTACGACACTTCGAGACGCTGTTAAAGACCCAACATGCAACGTTGGCTTGTCGGCTAAGTTGAGGACCTTCGCTAGCACATTGTTGTGTGGCTAGGTGCCTTGATGACATGAACCTAAGTTGGGCGAGCACCTTGCTTGAAGTAAGCTTGGCGCTATGAAGCGACTTATGCCGTGCTTGGTGCATTGGAGGCGTCAGGCCTACTTGTGGCATCCGGGTGAAGACGGAGCTTCCTTGTGCAGTTGTTTTGCTTGAAAAAGCATTGGGACCTAATGTTCAAACGGGTGAGATCATCAACACTCAATTTGTCAACGAGCTATGGCGGGCTTAAACTTGGTGGAGTTTGAGCGCCACACGGGCAAAAATTGATCCGCTGCGCCTCTAAAGGAGTTGGCCCGTGACACAAGGCCAAGGCCAGCAACATGCCATGCCATGCCACGGCCAAGGCAGCCCAACCAAAGCAAGCAGCATGCCACACCAAGGCCAAGGTCAGCAGCATGCCATGCCACGGCAAAGGCAGCCCAGCCAAAGCAACCAGCATGCCATGCCAAGGCCAAGGCCAGCAGCATGCCATGCCACGGCCAAGGAAGCCCAGCCACAGGCAGCAGCATGCCATGCCAAGCCCAAGGCCAGCAGCATTCCATGCCCCGGCCAAGGCGGCCCAGCCAAAGCCAGCAGCATGCCATTCCAAGGCCAAGGCCAGCAGCATGCCATGCCACGGCCAAAGCAGCCAAGCCAAAGCCAGCAGAATGCCATGCCAAGGCCAAGGCAGCCCAGCCAAAGACAGCAGCATGTCATGCCAAGGCCAAGGCAGCCCAGCCAAAGCAAGCAGCATGTCTTGCCAAGGCCAAGGCAGCCAAGCCAAAGCCAGCAGAATCCCGTGCCAAGGCCAAAACCAGCAGCATGCCATGCCATGGCCAAGGCAGCCCAGCCACAGCCAGCAGCATGCCATGCCAAGGCCAATGCCAGCGGCATGCCATGCGAAGGACAAGGCACCAGAGCCAAAGCCAGCAGCGTGCCATGCCAAGGCCAAGGCAAGTAGCATGCCATGCCAACCCCAAGGCAGCGCAGCCAAAGCCAGCATCATGCCATGCCAAGGCCAAGGCCAGCAGCATGCCATGCCACGAGCAAGGCAGCCCGGCCAAAGCCAGCAGCATGCCATGCCGAGGGCAAGGCCAGCAGCATGCCATGCCTAGGCCAAGGCAGCCCAGCCAAAGCCAGCAACATGCTATGCCCAGGCCAAGGCCAGCAGCATGCCATGCCACGGCCAAGGCAGCCCAGCCAAAGCCAGCAGCATGCCGTGCCACGGCCAAGGCAGCCCAGCCAAAGCCAGCAGCATGCCATGCCAAGGCCAAGGTAGCCCAGCCAAAGCCAGCAGTATGCCAGGCCAAGGCCAAGGCCGGCACCATGCCATGCCATGGCCAAGGCAGCCCAGCCAAAGCCAGCCGCGTGGCACGCCAAGGCCAAGGCTAGCGGCATGCCATGGCCCCGGCCAAGGCGGCCCAGCCAAAGCCAGCCGCATGCCACGCCAAGGCTAAGGCCAGGAGGATGCCATGCCACGGCCAAGGCAGCCCAGCCAAAGCCAGCGGCATGCCACGCCAAGGCCAAGGCCAGCAGCATGCCATGCCACGGCCAAGCCAGCCCAGCCAAAGCATGCAGCATGCCATGCCAATGCCAAGGCATGCAGCCTGCCATGCCAACGCGAAGGCAACCCAGCCAAAGCCAGCAGCATGCCATGCCAAGGCCAAGGCCCGCAGCATGCCACGGCACGGCCAAGGCAGCCCAGCCAAAGCCAGCAGCATGCCATGCCAAGGCTAAGGACAGCAGCATGCCATGCCACGGCGAAGGCAGCCCAGCCAAAGCCAGCAGAATGCCATGCGAAGGCCAAGGCCTGCAGCAGGCCATGCCACTGCCAAGGCAGCCCAGCCAAAGCCAACAGCATGCCATGCCAAGGCCAAGGCCAGCAGCACACCATCCCACGACCAAGGTAGCCCAACAAAAACCAGCAGCATGCCATGCCAAGGCCAAGGCCAGCAGCATGCCATGCCACAGCCAAGGCAGCCCAGCAAAAGCCAGCAGTATGCCATGCCAAGGCCAAAGCCAGCAGCATGCCATGCCGAGGCCAAGGCCAGCAGCATGCCATGCCATGGCCAAGGCAGCCCAGCCAAAGCCAGCAATATGCCGTGCCAAGGCCAAGGCAGCCCAGCCAAAGCCAGCGGCATGCCATGCCCAAGCCAATGCCAGCAGCATGCCACGCCAAGGCCAAGGCCAGCAACATGCAATGCCACGGCCAAGCTAGCCCAGCCAAAGCAAGCAGCATGCCATGCCAAGGCCAAGGCATGCAGCCTGCCATGCCAACGCGAAGGCAGCCCAGCCAAAGCCAGCAGCATGCCTTGCCAAGGCCAAGGCCCCCAGCATACCACGGCACGGCCAAGGCAGCCCAGCCAAAGCCAGCAGCATGCCATGCTAAGGCCAAGGCCAACAGCATGCCATGCCACGGCGGAGGCAGCCCAGCCAAAGCCAGCAGAATGCCATGCGAAGGCCAAGCCCTGCAGCAGGCCATGCCACTGCCAAGGCAGCCCAACCAAAGCCAACAGCATGCCATGCCAAGGCCAAGGCCAGCAACACGCCAACCCACGACCAAGGCAGCCCAGCCAAAGCCAGCAGCATGCCATGCCAAGGCCAAGGCCAGCAGCATGCCATGCCAAGGCCAAGGCCAGCAGCATGCCATGCCACGGCCAAGGCAGCCCAGCAAAAGCCAGCAGTATGCCATGCCAAGGACAAAGCCAGCCGCATGCCATGCCGAGGCCAAGGCCAACAGCATGCCATGCCAAGGCCAAGGCAGCCCAGCCAAAGCCAGCAGCATGCCATGCCCAAGCCAAGGCCAGCAGCATGCCATGCCACGGCCAAGGCAGCCCAGCCAAAGCCAGCGGCATACCATGCCAAGGCCACGGCCAACAGCATGCCATGCCAAGGCCAAGGCAGCCAAGCCAAAGTCAGCTGCATGCCATGCCAAGGCGAAGGCCAGCAACATGCCTTGCCATGTCCAAGACAGCCCAGCCATAGCCTGCTGCATGCCATGCCAAGCCAAGGCCAGTTGCATGCCATGTCCAGCCCAAGGCCAGCAGCATGCCAGGCCTTGGCCAAGGCAGCCTAGCCAAACCCAGCAGCATGCCTTGCCAAGGCCAAGGCCAGCAGCATGCCATTCCACGGCCAAGGTAGCCCAGCCAAAGCCAGCAGCATTCCACGCCAAGGCCAAGGCCAGCAGCATGCCATGCCAAGGCCAGGGCCAGCAGCATGCCATGCCAAGGCCAAGGCCAGCAGCATGCCATGCCAAGGCAGCCCAGCCAAAGCCAACTGCATGCCATGCCAAGGCCAAGGCCAACAGCATGCCATGCCCGGCGATGGTAGCCCAGCAAAAGCCAGCAGCATGCCATGCCAAGGCCATGGCCAGCAGCATGCCATGCCACGGCCAAGGCAGCCCTGCCGAAGCCAACAGCATGCCATGCCGAGGCCAAGGCCAGCAGAATGCCATGCCATGGGCAAGGCAGCCCAGCCAAGGCTAGCAGCATGCCATGCCACGGCCAAGGCAGCCCAGCCAAGGCCAGGGGCATGCCATGCCGAGGCCAAGGCCAGCAGCATCCCATGCCAAGGCCAAGGTAGCCCAGCCAAAGCCAGCAACATGCCATGACAAGGCCAAGGCCAGCAGCATGCCATGCCACGGCCAAGGCAGCCCAGCCAAAGCCAGCAGCATGCCATGCCGAGGCCAAGGCCAGCAGCATGCCATCCCACGGCCAAGGCAACCCAGCCAAAGCAATCAGCTTGCCATGCCAAGGCCAAGGCATGCACCATGCCCTGCCAAGGCCATGGCAGCCCAGCCAATGCCAGCAACATGCCATGCCAAGGCCAAGGCCAGCAGCATGCCATGCCATGTCCAAGGCCAGCGGCATGCCAGCCCACGGGCAAGGCGGCCCAGCCAAAGCCAGCAACATGCCATGCCAAGGTGAAGGCCAGCAGCACGCCATGCCAAGGCGAAGACCAGCAGCATGCCATGCCGCAGGCAAGGCAGCCCAGCCAAGGCCAACAGCAAGCCATGCCTAGGCCAAGGCAGCACAGCCAAAGCCAGCATCATGCCATGCCCAGTCCAAGGCCAGCAGCATGCCACGCTACGGCCAAGGCAGCCCAGCCAAAGCCAGCAGCATGCCATGCCAAGGCCAAGGCAGCCCAGCCAAAGCCAGCAGCATGCCACGCCCAGGCCAAGTCCAGCAGCATGCCATGCCACGGCCAAGGCAGCCCAGCCAAAGCCAGCAGCATGCCATGCCAAGGCCAGCAGCATGCCATGCCACGGGCAAGGCAGCCTAGCCATGCCATGCCGAGGCCAAGGCCGACAGCATGCCATGCCACGGCCAAGGCAGCCCAACCAAAGCCAGCAGCATGCCATGCCGAGGGCAAGGCCCGCAGCATGCCAGGCCAAGGCCAAGGCAGCCCAGCCAAAGCCAGTAGCATGCCATGCCCAGGCCAAGGCCAGCAGCATGCCATGCCACGGGCAAGGCAGCCCAGCCAAAGCCAGCAGCATGCCATGCCGAGGCCAAGGTCGGCAGCATGCCATGCCACGGCCAAGGCAGCCCAGCCAAAGCCAGCAGCATGCCATGCCGGGGCCAAGTCCCGGACCATGCCATGCCAAGGCCAAGGCAGGCCAGCCAAAGCCACCTGCATGCCATGCTCAGGCCAGGGCCAGCAGCATGCCATGCCATGGCCAAGGCAGCCCAGCCAAAGCCAGCAGCATGCCAGGCCAAGGCCAAGGCAGCCCAGCCAAAGCCCGCAGCATGCCATGCCATGGCCAAGGCCAGCTGCATGCCATGCCACGGCCAAGGAAGCCTAGTCAAAGCCAGCAGCATGCCATGCCAAGGCCAAGGCCAGCAGCATTCCATGCCCCGGCCAAGGCGGCACAGCCAAAGCCAGCAGCATGCCATGGCAAGGCCAAGGCCAGCAGCATGCCACGCCACGGCCAAGGCAGCCTAGCCAAAGCCAGCAGAATGCCATGCCAAGACCAAGGCAGCCTAGCCAAAGACAGCAGCATGCCATGCCAAGGCCAAGGCCAGCGGCATGCCATGCCACGGCCATGGCGGCCCAGCCAAAGCAAGCAGCATGCCATGCCAAGGCCAAGGCCAGCAGCATGCCATGCCAAGGCCAAGGCAGCCAAGCCAAAGCCAGCTGAATGCCATGCCAAGGCCAAGGCCAGCAGCATGCCATGCCATGGCCAAGGCAGCCCAGCCACAGCCAACAACATGCCATGCCAAGGCCAAGGCCTGCAGCATGCCATGCCATGGACAAGGCACTCCAGCCAAAGCCAGCAGTGTGCCATGCCAAGGCCAAGGCAAGCAGCATGCCATGCCAAGGCCAAGGCAGCGCAGCCAAAGCCAGCAACATGCCATGCCAAGACAAAGGCCAGCAGCATGCCATGCCACGGCCAAGGCAGCCCAGCCAAAGCCAGCAGCATGCAATGCCGAGGGCAAGGCCAGCAGCATGCCATGCCTAGGCCAAGGCAGCCCAGCCAAAGCCAGCAACATGCCATGCCCAGGCCAAGGCCAGCAGCAATCCATGCCACGGCCGAGGCAGCCCAGCCTAAGCCAGCAGCATGCCATGCCGAGGGCAAGGCCAGTAGCATGCCATGCCAAAGCTAGCAGCATGCCATGCCGAGGCTAAGGTAGCCCAGCTAAAGCCAGCAGCATGCCATGCCCAGGCCAGGGCCAGTAGCATGCCATGCCATGGGCAAGGCAGCCCAGCCAAAGCCAGCATCGTGCCATGCCAAGGCCAAGACAGCCCGGCTAAAGCCAGCAGCATCCCATGCAAAGGCCAAGGCCAGCAGCATGCCATGCCACGGCCAAGGCAGTCCAGCCAAAGCCAGCAGCATGCCACGCCAAGGCCAAGGCCAGCAGCATGCCATGCCCCAGCCAAGGCGGCCCAGCCAAAGCCAGCCGCATGCGATGCCAAGGCCAAGGGCAAGGCCGGCAGCATGCCATGACCAAGGAAGCCCAGCCAAAGCAAGCAGCATGCCATGCCAAGGCCAAGGCACGCAGCCTGCCATGCCAAGGCGAAGGCAGCCCAGCCAAAGCCAGCAGCATGCCAGGCCAAGGCCAAGGCCAGCAGCATGCAACGGCAGCCAAAGCCAGCAGCATGCCTTGCCAAGGTCAAGGCCAGTAGCATGCCATGTCACGGCCAAGACAGCCCGGTCAAATCCAGCAGAAAGCCATGCCGAGGCCAAGGCCTGCAGCAGGCCATGCCACGGCCAAGGCCAAGGCCAGTAGCACGTCATACCACGGCCAAGGCAGCCCAGCCAAAGCCAGCCGCATGTCCTGCCAAGGCCAACGCCAGCAGCATGCCGTGCCACGGCCAAGGCAGCTCCGCAAAAGCTAGCAGTATGCCATGCCAAGGCCAAGGCCAGCATCAGGGCATGCCAAGGCCAAAGCCAGCAGCATGACATGCTGAGGCCAAGGGCCGTAGCATGCCATGCCATGGCGAAGGCAGCCCAGCCATAGCCAGCAGCATGCCATGCCGAGGCAAAGACCAGCAGTATGCCATGCCAAGGGCAAGGCAGCCCAGCCAAAGCCAGCAGCATGCCATGCCCAAGCCAAGGCTAGCAGCATGCCATGCCACGGCCAAGGCAGCCCAGCCAAAGCAAGCTGCATGCCATGCCAAGGCCAAGGCCAGCAGTATGCCACGCCAAGGCCAAGGCAGCCAACCAAGTCAGCAGCATGCCATGCCAAGGCGAAGACCAGCAGCATCCCTTGCCATGTCCAAGACAACCCAGCCACAGCCAGCTCCATCCCATGCCAAGTCCAAGGCAAGCAGCATGCCATGCCAAGGCCAAGACCCGCAACATGCCATGCCACGGCCAAGGCAGCCCAGCCAAAGCCAACAGCATGCCATGCCAAGGCCAAGGCCAGCAGCATGCTATGCCACGGGCAAGGCCGGCCAGCCAAGGCTAGCAGCATGCCATGCCGAGGCCAAGGCCAACAGCATGCAATGCCACGGCCAAGGCAGCCCAGCCAAAGCCAGCGGCATGCCATACCGAGGCCAAGGCCAGCAGCATCCCATGCCAAGACCAAGGCAGCACAACCAAGGCCAGCAGCATGCCATGCCGTGGCCAAGGCCAGCAGCATGCCATGCCACGGCCAAGGCAGCCCAACCAAAGCCAGCAGCATGCCATGCCAAGGCTAAGGCCAGCAGCATGCCATGCCACGGCCAAGGCAGCCCAGCCAAAGCAAGCAGCATGCCATTCCAAGGCCAAGGCATGCAGCATGCCATGCCAAGGCCAAGGCCAGCAGCATGCCATGCCATTGCCAAGGCCAACAGCATGCCATGCCACAGGCAAGACAGCCCAGCCTAAGCCAGCAGCATGCCATGCCAAGGCCCAGGCCAGCAGCATGCCATGCCACGGGCAAGGCAACCCAGCCAAAGCCAGCAGCATGCCATGCCGAGGGCAAGGCCAGCAGCATGCCATGCCTAGGCCGAGGCAGCCCAGCCAAAGCCATCAACATGCTATGCCCAGACTAAGGCCAGGAACAGGACATGCCACGGCCAAAGCAGCCCAGTCAAAGCCAGCAGCATGCCATGCCGAGGGCAAGGCCTTTAGCATGCCATGCCTAGGCCAAGGCAGCCCAGCCAAAGCCAGCAGCATGCCAAGCCCAGGCCAAGGCTAGCAGCATGCCATGCCGAGGCCAAGGCCAACAGCACGCCACGCCACGGCCAAGGCAGCCCAGCCAAAGCCAGCGGCATGCCATACCGAGGCCAAGGCCAGCAGCATCCCATGCCAAGACCAAGGCAGCACAGCCAAAGCCAACAGCATGCCATGCCCTGGCCAAGGCCAGCAGCATGCCATGCCACGGCCAAGGCAGCCCAGCCAAAGCCAGCAGCATGCCATGCCAAGGCCAAAGCCAGCCGCATGCTATGCCACGGCCAAAGAAGCCCAGCCAAAGCCAGCAGCATGCCATGCCAATGCCAAGGCCAGCAGCTTTCTTTGCCCCGGCCAAGGCGGCCCAGCCAAAGCCAGCAGCATGCCATGCCAAGGCACTGGCCAGCAGCATGCCATGCCACGCCACGGCCAAGGCAGCCCAGCCAAAGCCAGCCGCATGCCTTGCCAAAGCCAAGGCCAGCGGCATGCCATCCCACGGCCAAGGCAGCCCAGCCAAAGCAAGCAGCATGCCATGCCAAGGCCAAGGCCAGCAGCATGCCATGCCAAGGCCAAGGCAGCCAAGACAAAGCCATTAGAATGCCATGCCAAGGCCAAGGACAGCAACGTGCCATGCCATGGCCAAGGCAGCCCAGCCACAGCCAGCAACATGCCATGCCAAGGCCACAACCAGCAGCATGCCATGCCAAGGCCAAGGAACCCCAGCCAAAGCCAGCAACGTGCAATGCCAAGGCCAAGGCCAGCAGCATGCCACGCCAAGGCCAAAGCCAGCAGCATGCCACGCCAAGGCCAAAGCCAGCAGCATGCCATGCCACGGCCAAGGCAACCAAGCCAAAGCCAGCAGCATGCCACGCCAAGGCCAAGGCCAGCAGCTTGCCATGCCCCGACCAAGGCGGCCCAGCCAAAACCAGCCGCATGCCATGCCAAGGCCAAGGTCAAGGCCAGCAGCATGCCATACCCCGGCCTAGGCAGCCCAGTCAAAGCCAGCACCATGCCATGCCAAGGCCAAGGCCAGCGGCATGCATGCCACGGCCAAGGCTGCCCAGCCAGAGCAAGCAGCAAGGCCAAGGCCAGCAGCTTGCCATGCCAAGGCCAAGGCCAGCAGCATGCCATGCCATGGCCAAGGCAGCCCAGCCACAACCAGTAGCATGCCATGCCAAGGCCAAGGCCAGCAGCATGCCATGCCAAGGCCAAGGCAACCCAGCCAGAGCCAGCAGCGTGCCATGCCAAGGCCAAGGCAAGCAGCATCCCATGCCAAGGCCAAGGCGGCTTAGCCACAGCCAACAGCATGCCATACCAAGGCCAAGGCCAGTAGCATGATATGCAACGGCCAAGGCAGCCCAGCCAAAGCCAGCAGCATGCCATGCGAAGGCCAAGGCCAGCAGCAGGGCATGCCACAGGCAACGCAGCCCAGCCAAAGCCAGCAGCATGTCATGCCACGGCCTTGGCCAGTAGCACGCCATGCCACGGCCTTGACCAGCAGTAGCATGCCATGCCTAGTCCTTGGCCAGCAGCATGCCATGCCATGCCATGTGACGGCCTTGGCTAGCAACATG
>NC_138975.1:76797500-76860000 GCF_055761805.1 Camellia sinensis | reverse complement strand
GACTTGCCACGTCGTTGCCCAACATGCCATGCCACGGCCTTGGCCCGCATGCCTTGCCACCGCGTTGCCCAGCCTGCCATGCCACCGCGTTGCCCGGCGTGCCATGCCTTAGCCTTGGCCAACATGCCACCCCACGGCCGCGGCCGTATGCCATGCCACAGCATTGCCCAGCATGCCAAGGCCGGAATGCCATGCCACGGCCTCGGCCCGCATGCCATGCCACGGCCTCGGCCCGAATGCCATGCCACGGCCTCGGCTTGCACGCCTTGCCACGGCGTTGCCCAACATGACACGCCTTGGCCTCGGCCAGCATGCCATACCACGGCCTCGGCCTGTATGCCTTGCCACCGCATTGCCCAGCATGCCAACCCACCGCATTGCCCGGAGTGCCATGCCTTAGCCTTGGCCAACATGCCATGCCACGGCCTCGGCACGCATGCCATGCCACAGCGTTGCCCAGCATGCCAAGGCCGGAATGCCATTCCACGGCCTCGGCCCGCATGCCATGCCACGGCCTCAGCCCGCATGCCATGCCACAGCGTTGCCCAGCATGCCAAGGCCGGAATGCCATGCCACGGCCTCGACCCGCATGCCATGCCACGGCCTCGGCCTGCATGCCTGGCCACGACGTTGCCCAACATGCCATGCCAGAGCCTCGGCCCGCATGCTATGCCACGGCCTCGGCCAATATGCCATGCCACAGCCTCGGCCCGCAAGCCTTGCCAGGACGTTGCCCAACATGCCACGCCACGGCCTCGGCCCGCATGCCATGCCACGGCCTCGGCCCGCATGCCATGCCACGGTCCCGGCCCGAATGCCATGCCACGGCCTCGAGCAACATGCCTTCCCACAGTGTTGCCCAACATGCCATGCCACGGCCTCAGCCAGCATGCCATGCCACGGCCTCGGCCCGCATCCCATGCCACAGCGTTGGCCAGCATGCCAAGGCCGAAATGCCATGCCACGGCCTCAGCACAAATGCCATGCCACGGACGGCCTCGGCGTGCATGCCATGCCACGGCCTCGGCCCGTATGCCTTACCAAGGCATTGCACAGCATGCCATGCCACCGCGTTGCCCGGCGTGCCATGCCTTAGCCTTGGCCAACATGCCATGCCACGGCCTCGGCCTGCATGCCATGCCACAGCGTTGCCCAACATGCCAAGGCCGGAATGCCATGCCACGGCCTCAGCCCGCATGCCATGCCACTGCCTCGGCCCGCATGACATACCACAGCCTCGGCCCACATGCCATGCCACGGCCTCGGCCCGCATGCCATGCCACGGCCTCGGCCCAAATGCCATGCCACGGCCTCGGCCCACATGCCTTGCCACGGTGATGCCCAACATGCCATGCCACGACCTCGGCCCGCATGCCATGCCACCGTGTTGCCCAGCATGCCGTGCCACCGCGTTGCCCGGCGTGCCATGCCTTAGCCTTGGCCAACATGCCATGCCACGGCCTCGGCCCGCATGCCATGCCACGGCCTCAGCCCGCATGCCATGCCACGGCCTCGGCACGCATGCCTTGCTACGGCGTTGCCGAACATTCCATGCCACGACCTCAGCCCGCATGCCATGCCAGGGCCTCGGCCAGCGTGCCATGCCATAGCGTTGCCCAGCGTGCCATGCCTTAGCCTTGGCCAACATGCCATGCCACTGCCTTGGCCAGCATGTCGTTCCACCGCCACGGCCAATGTGCCATGCCGGTCCGTTGCCCGACTTGCCACGGCCGTGGCGGCATTGCAAGCCACGGCATTGCCCAGCATGCCATGCCACGGCCTCGTCCCGCATGCCTTACCACGGTGTTGCCCAGCGTGCCATGGCATTGTATTGGTCAGCATGCCATGCCATGGCACCGCCTTGTGCAGCACGCCGTGCCACAGCGTTGGCCAGCATGCCTTGCCGCGGCGATGCCCAGCATGCCATGAAGGCTGGAATGCAGAGCCACGGCGTTGCCCTGCATGCCACGGCCTTGGCCCTAGCACGTCCTTGGACAGCATGCCACGCCACAGCGTTGCCCAGCAGGGCGAGACGGGCATGCCCTGCCACGGCCTCGGCCGGCATGCCATCCTAAGGCGTTGCCCAGCGTGCCACGGCCTTTGCCACGCATGCCATGCCAAGGACTTGGCCAGCAGCATGGCATGCCGCGGGCTGGGCGAGCATGCCATGCCACGGCCTCGTCCTGTAGCATGCCATGCCTCGGCCTCGGCCAGCATGCCATTCCAATGCCTCGGCCGGCATGCCATGCCAAGGCCTTGGCCAGCAGCACGCCGGTGCCACTGGCTTGGCCAGCAGCATGCGCTGTCGTGGCCTTCGCGAGCATGCCATGCCATGCCGTGGCCTTAGCGAGCATGCCATACGAATGCCTTGGCCGGCATGCCATGTCAATGCCTTAGGCCAGCATGCCATGCCAAGGCCTTGGCCAGCGGCATGGCATGCCACGGGCTAGGCGAGCATGCCACGCCACGGCCTTGGCTAGCTGCAAGGCATGCCACGGCCTCGGCGAGCATGCCATGCCAAGGCCAAGGCCAAGGCAGTGGGCAAGGCCAAGTCCCTGTGCAAGGCATGGCCAAGGCGAAGGCTGCGGGCAAAGGCCAAGGCTAAGGCCATGGCATGCCACCGCCTTGATCGCTCTTTTTCAACATGATTCTTTTATAATCTTACCCAAACCATGCAACACGATTAAAAATGCACTACAATCAATTTTAAATGTCATTCCCTATTTTTTTACAATTTTTCTTGAGTTTTTCGAATTTTTAAAACCCTTTTTAGCCAAAAAAAAATCAAAATAAAATAAAATAAATGAAAAAATAATTTAATAATTTCTATAATTACTAGTGCCTCATCCTTTAATTATTGGAATTTTTCCATAATTTTTTGACCATTTTTATTAATTTTTACTATTTTTTAAGTATTAAAATCAAAATAAATTAAAATAAAATATTTCCAGCGGCAAAATATTTTATTTAAATTTTTTTTATGGTGTATTAAATTATTTCCTACAACTTTCATGTTGAAAGTTTTGGCAAAAAACCATTACTTTTTAAAAAAACCCCGTTATGACTCCTCGAGCATGGTTGATGTTTTACTCCTGTCAGGTTGAAAAGGGCTTAACAAGCTACTATATGGGCGGGGCACCTCCCTTGCCCAGGGCAAGGCAGTGGCAGGTGTGCCCCATGTTGGGCATGGCCTGGGCTGCGGCCTTGGGTGGCATGCACCGCGGCTCGACCGCGGCCTGAGCCGCGGCCCTGGGCGGCTCGGCCGCAGCCTTGGGCAGCCTGGACCGCGGCCTTGGGCGGCTCGGGCGCGGCCTTGGGCGGCCTGGACCACGGCCTTGGGCGGCTCGGGCGCGGCCTTGGGCGGCCTGGAACGCGGCCTGGGGCGGCTTGGGCGCGGTCTTGCGCGGCCAGTACCGCGGCCTTGGGCGCGGCCTAGGGCAGCATGGCATGGCATGCACGCGGGCGTGGGCGGCCTGAGATGCGCGCGGCGTGGGCGGCCTGGCATGTGCGCGGCCATGCCATGGCCAAGGCCAGGATCATGCCATGCCATGGCCAAGGCAAGCCAGCCACAGCGGGCAGCATGTCATGCCAAGGCCAAGGCCTACAGCATGCCATGCCAAGGCCAAGGCAAGCAGCATGCCATGCCAAGGCCAAGGCAGCGCAGCCAAAGCCAGCAGCATGCCATGCCAAGGCCAAGGCCAGCAGCATGCCATGCCATGGCCAAGGCAGCCCAGCCAAAGCCAGCAGCATGCCATGCCCAGGCCAAGGCCAGCAGCATGCCATGCCACGGCCAAGGCAGCCTAGCCAAAGCCAGCAGCATGCCATGCCAAGGCCAAGGCCAGGAGCATGCCATGCCAAGGCCAAGGTCAACAGCATGCCATGCCAAGGCCAAGGCAGCCCAGCCAAAGCCAGCAGCATGCCTTTCCCAGGCCAAGGCCAGCAACATGCCATGCCAAGGCCAAATTCAGCAGCATGCCATGCCGAGGCCAAGGCAGCCAAGCCAATGCCAGCAGCATGCCATGCCAAGGAGAAGGCCAGCAACATGCCATGCCATGGCCAAGACAGCCCAGCCACAGCCAGCAGCATGCCATGCCAAGGCCTAGGCCAGCAGCATGCCATACCAAGGCCAAGGCATGCAGCATGCCATGCCAAGGCCAAGGCCCGCAACATGCCATGCCACGGCCAAGGCAGCCCAGCCAAAGCCAGCAGCATGCCATGCCAAGGCCAAGGCCAGGAGCGTGCCATGCCACGAGCAAGGCAGCCCAGCCAAAGCCAGCAGCATGCCATGCCGAGGCCAAGGCCAGCAGCCTGCCATGCCACGACCAAGGCAGCCCAGCCAAAGCCAGCAGCATGTCATGCCCTGGCCAAGGCCAGCAGCATGCCATGCCACTGGCCAAGGCACCCCAGCCAAAGCCAGTAGCATGCCATGCCACGGCCAAGGCAGGCCAGCCAAAGCAAGCAGCATGCCATGCCAAGGCCAAGGCAGCCCAACCAAAGCCAGCAGCATGCCATTCCAAGGCCAAGGCCAGCAGCATGCCATGCCTAGGCCAAGGCAGCCCATCCAAAGCCAGCAGCATGACATGCCGAGGGCAAGGCAGCCCAGCCAAAGCCAGCAGCATGCTAGGCCCAGGCCAAGGCCAGCAGCATGCCATGCCAAGCCAAAGGTTGCCCAGCCAAAGCCAGCAGCATGCCATGCCCAGGACAAGGCCAGCAGCATCCCATGCCACGGCCAACGCAGCCCAGCCAAAGCCAGCAGCATGCCATGCCACGGGCAAGGCAGCCCAGCCAAAGCCAGCAGCAAGCCATGCCGAGGCAAGGCCAGCAGCATGCCATCCTATGGCCAAGGCAGCCCAGCCAAAGCCAGCAGCATACCATGCCGAGGCCAACGCCCGCAGCATGCCATTTCAAGGCCAAGGCAACCCAGTCAAAGCCAGCAGCATGCCATGCCCAGGCCAAGGCCAGCGGTGTGCCATGCCATGGCCAAGGCAGTCCAGACAAAGCCAGCAGCATGCCATGCCAAGGCAAAGGCAGCCCATCCAAAGCCAGCAGGATGCCATGCCAAGGCCAAGGCCAGCAGCATGCTATGCCACGGCCAAGGAAGCAAAGCCAAAGCCCGCAGCATGCCAGGCCAAGACCAAGGCCAGCTGCATTCCATGCCCCGGCCATGGCGGCCCAGCCAAAGCCAGCAGCATGCCACGCCAAGGCCAAGGCCAGCAGCATGCCATGCCACGGCCAAGGCAGCCCGGCCAAAGCCAGCAGCATGCCATGTCCTGCCAAGGCCAAGGCCAGTGGCATGCCATGCCACGGCCAAGGCAGCCCAGCCAAAGCAAGCAGCATGCCATGCCAAGGCCAAGGCCAGCAGCGTGCCATGCCAAGGCCAAGGCAGCCAAGCCAAAGCCAGCAGAATGCCATGCCAAGGCCAAGGCCAGCAGCATGGCATGCCATGGCCAAGGCAGCCCAGCCACAGCGGGCAGCATGGCATGCCAAGGCCAAGGCCTGCAGCATGCCATGCCAAGGCCAAGGCCTGCAGCATGCCATGCCAAGGCCAAGGCAAGCAGCATGTCGTGCCAAGGCCAAGGCAGCGCAGCCAAAGCCAGCAGCCTGCCATGCCAAGGCCAAGGCCAGCAGCATGCCATGCCACGGCCAAGGCAGCCCAACCAAAGCCAGTAGCATGCCATGCCAAGGCGGCCCAGCCAATGCCAGCAGCATGCCATGCCCAGGCCAAGGCCAGCAGCTTGCCACGCCACGGCTAAGGCAGCCCGGCCAAAGCCAGTAGCATGCCATGCCAAGGCCAAGGCCAACAGCATGCCATGCCTAGGCCAAGGCAGCCCAGCCAAAGCCAGCAGCATGCCTTGCCCAGGCCAAGGCCAGCCGCATGCCATGCCACGGCCAAGGCAGCGAAGCCAAAGCCAGCAGCATGCCACGCCAAGGCCAAGGCCAGCAGCAAGCCATGCCACGGCCAAGGCAGCCCAGGCAAAGCCAGCAGCATCCAAGCCAAGGCCAAGGCCAGCAGCATGCCAGGCCAAGGCCAAGGCAGCCAGCCAAAGCCAGCAGCATGCCATGCCACGGCCAAGGCAGCCCATCCAAAGCCAGCAGCCTGGCATGCCAAGGCCAAGGCCAGCGGCATGCCATGCCACGGCCAAGGCAGCCCAGCCAAAGCAAGCAGCATGCCATGCCAAGGCCAAGGCCAGCAACATGCCATGCCAGGGGCAAGGCAGCCCAGCCAAAGCCAGCAGCTTGCCATGCCGAGGCCAAGGCCAGCAGCAGGCCATGCCACGGCGAAGGCCGCCCAGCCAAAGCCAGCAGCATGCCATGCCACGGCCTAGGCCAGCAGCACGCCATACCACGGCCAAGGCAGCCCAGCTAAAGCCAGCAGCAAGCCATGCCAAGGCCAAGGCCAGCAGCATGCCATGCGACGGCCTAGGCAGCCCAGCAAAAGCCAGCAGCATGCCATGCCAAGGACAAGACCAGCAGCATACCATGCCCACGCCAAAGCCAGCAGCATGCCATGCCGAGGCCAAGGCCAGCAGCATGCCATGCCATAGCCAAGGTAGCCCAACCAAAGCCAGCAGTATGCCATGCCGAGGCCAAGGCCAGCAGCATGCCATGCCATGGCCAAGGCAGCCCAGCCAAAGCAAGCAGCATGCCATGCCAAGGCCAAGGCAGCCAAGCCAAAGCCAGCAGCATGCCATGCCAAGGCGAAGGCCAGCAACATCCCATGCCATGGCCAAGACAGCCCAGCCATAGCCAGCAGCATGCCATTCCAAGCCCAAGGCTAGCAGCATGCCATGCCAAGGCCAAGGCCCGCAACATGCCATCCCACGGCCAAGGCAGCCCAGCCAAAGCCTGCAGCATGCCATGCCAAGGCCAAGGCCAGCAGCGTGCCATGCCACGGGCAAGGCAGCCCGGCCAAAGCCAGCAGCATGCCATGCCGAGGACAAGGCCAGCAGCCTCCCATGCCACGGGCAAGGCAGCCCAGCCAAAGCAAGCTGCATGCCCTGCCCAGGCCAAGGCATGCAGCATGCCATGCTAAGGCCAAGGTAGCCCAGCCAAAGCCAGCAGCATGCCATGCCAACGCCAAGGCCAGCAGCATGCCATGCCATAGCCAAGGACAGCAGCATGCCATGCCCTGGCCAAAGCCAGCGGCATGGCATGCCACGGGCAAGGCAGCCCAGCCAAAGCCAGCAACATGCCATGCTCAGGCCAAGGCCAGCAGCATGTCATGCCACGGCCAAGGCAGCCCAGCCAAAGCCAGCACGACGCCTTGCCGAGGGCAAGGCCAGCAGCATGCCATGCCAAGGCCAAGGCAGCCCAGCCAAAGCCGGCAGCATGCCATGCCACGGCAAAGGCAGCCCAGCCAAAGCCAGCAGCATGCCATGCCAAGGCCAAGGCCAGCAGCATGCCATGCCACGGGCAAGGCAGCCCAGCCAAAGCCAGCAGCATGCCATGCCAAGGCCAAGGCCAGCAGCATGCCATGCCACGGGCAAGGCAGCCCAGCCAAAGCCAGCAGCATGCCATGCCGAGGCAAAGTACAGCAGCATGCCGTGCCACGGCCAGGGTAGCCCAGCCAAAGCCAGCAGCATGCCATGCCGAGGCCAAGGCCCGCAGCATTCCATGCCAAGGCCAAGGCAGCCCAGCCAAAGCCAGCAGCATGCCATGCCCAGGCCAGGGCCAGCAGCGTGCCATGCCATGGCCAAGGCAGCCCAGCCAAAGCCAGCAGCATGGCATGCCATGGCCAAGGCCAGCGGCATGCCATGTCACGGCTAAGGCAGCCCAGCCAAAGCAAGCAGCATGCCATGCCAAGGCCAAGGCCAGCAGCATGCCATGCTAAAGCCAAGGTCAGTAGCATGCCATGCCCAGGCCAGGGCCAGCAGCGTGCCATGCCATGGCCAAGGCAGCCCAGCCAAAGCCAGCAGCAAGCCATGCCATGGCCAAGGCAGGCCAACCAAACCCAGCATCATGCCATGCCAAGGCCAAGGCCAGCAGCATGCCATGCCACGGCCAAGGAAGCCCAACCAAAGCCAACAGCATGCCATGCCAAGGACAAGGCCAGCAGCATGCCATGCCACGGCCAAGGCAGCCCAGCCAAAGCCAGCAGCATGGCATGCCAAGGCCAAGGCCAGCGGCATGCCATGTCACGGCCCAGGCCAAGGCCAGCAGCATGCCATGCCAAAGCCAAGGTCAGTAACAAGCCATGCCCAGGCCAAGGTAGCCAAGCCAAAGCCAGCAGCATGCCATGCCATGGCCAAGGCAGCCCAGCCACAGCCAGCAGCATGCCACGCCAAGGCCAAGGCCGGCAGCTTGCCAAGCCAACGCCAAGGCAGCCCAGCCAAGGCCAGTAGCGCGCCATGCCAAGGCCAAGGCAAGCAGCATGCCATGCCAAGGCCAAGGAAGCTCAGCCAAAGCCAGCAGCATGCCATTCCAAGGGCATGGCCAGCAGCATGCCATGCCACGGCCAAGGCAGCCCAGCGAAAGCCAGAAGCATGCCTTGCCCAGGCCAAGGCCAGCAGCATGCCTTGCCACGAGCAGGGCAGCCTAGCCAAAGCCAGCAGCATGCCATGCCAAGGCCAAGGCCAACAGCATGCCATGCCACGGGCAAGGCAGCCCAGCCAAAGCCAGCAGTATGCCATGTCGAGGCCAAGGCCAGCAGCATGCCTTGCCACGACCTAGGCAGCCCAGCCAAAGCCAGCAGCATGCCATGCCACGGCCAAGGCCAGCAGCACGCCATACCACGGCCAAGGCAGCCCAGCCAAATCCAGCAGCAAGCCATGCCAACGCCCAAGCCAGCAGCATGCCATGCCACGGCCAAGGCAGCCCAGCGAAAGTCAGCAGCATGCCATGCCCAAGCCAAGGCCAGCCGCATGCGATGCCACAACCAAGGCAGCCTAGCAAAAGCCAGCAGCATGCCATGCCAAGGCCAAGGCCAGCAGCATACCATGCCAACGCCAAAGCCAGCAGCATGCCATGCCGAGGCCAAGGCCAACAGCATGCCATGCCATGGCCAAGGCAGCCCAGCCAAAGCCAGCAGCATGCCAGGCCGAGACCAAGGCCAGCAGCATGCCATGCCAACGCCAAGGCAGCCCAGCCAAAGCCAGCATCATGCCATGCCAAGGACAAGGCCGGCAGAATGCATGCCACGGCCAAGGCAGCCTAGCCAAAGCAAGCAGCATGCCATGCCAAGGCCAAGGCCAGCAGCATGCCATGCCAAGGCGAAGGCCAGCAACTTCCCACGCCATGGCCAAGACAGCCTAGGCATAACCAGCAGCATGCCATGCCAAGGCCAAGTCCAGCAGCATGCCATGCCAAGGCCAAGGCAAGCAGCATGCCATGCCAAGGCCAAGGCCAGCAACATGCCATGCCACACCAAGGCAGCCCAGCCAAAGCCAGCAGCACGCTATGCCAAGGCCAAGGCCAGCAGCATGCCATGCCACTGGCAAGGCAGCCCTGCCAAAGCCAGCAGCATGCCATGCCGAGTCCAAGGCCAGCAACCTGCCATGCCACGGCCAAGGCAGCCCAGCCAAAGCCAGCGGCATGCCATGCTGAGGCCAAGGCCAGTAGTATCCCATGCCAAGGCCAAGGCAGCCCAGCCAAAGCCAGCAGCATGCCACGCCCTGGCCAAGCCCAGTAGCATGCCATGCCACGGCCAAGGCAGCCCAGCCAAAGCCAGCAGCATGCCATGCCACGGCCAAGGCAGCCCAGCCAAAGCAAGCAGCATGCCATGCCAAGGCCAAGGCATGCAGCATGCCATGCCAAGCCCAAGGCAGCCCAGCCAAAGCCAGCAGCATGCCATGCCCTGGCCAAGGCCAGTAGCATCCCATGCCACGGCCAAGGCAGCCCAGCCAAAGCCAGCAGCATGCCATGCCACGGCCAAGGCAGCCCAGCCAAAGCAAGCAGCATGCCAAGCCAAGGCCAAGGCATGAAGCATCCTATGCCTAGCCCAAGGCAGCCCAGCCAAAGCCAACAGCATGCCGTGCCAAGGCCAAGGCCAGCAGTGTGCCATGCCATGGCCAAGGACAGCAGCATGCCATGCCATGGACAAGGCCAGCAGCATGCCATGCCACGGGCAAGGCAGCCCAGCCAAAGCCAGCAACATGCCATGCCCAGGCCAAGGCCAGCAGCATTCCATGCCACGGCCAAGGCAGCCCAGCCAAAGCCAGGAGCACGCCATGCCGAGGGCAAGCCCAGCAGCATGCCATTCCAAGGCCAAGGCAGCCCAGCCAAAGCCAGCAGCATGCCATGCCAAAGCCAAGGCCAGCAGCAAGCCATGCCACGGGCAAGGCAGCCCAGCCAAAGGCAGCAGCATGCCATGCCGAGGCCAAGGCCAGCAGCATGCCATGCCACGGCCAAGGCAGCCCAGCCAAAGCCAGCAGCATGCCATGCCGAGGCCAAGGCCCACAGCTTGGCATGCCAAGGCCAAGGCAGCCCAGCCAAAGTCAGCAGCATGCCATGCCCAAGCCAGGGCCAGCAGCGTGCCATACCATGGCCAAGGCAGCCCAGCCAAAGCTAGCAGCATGCCATGCCATGGCCAAGGCAGCCCAGGCAAAGCCAGCAGCATGCCATGCCAAGGCCAAGGCCAGCAGCATGCCATGCCACGGCCAAGGAAGCCCAACAAAAGCCAGCAGCATGCCATGCCAAGGCCAAGGCCAGGAGCATGCCTTGCCACGGCCAAGGCAGCCCAGCGAAAGCCAGCAGCATGGCATGCGAAGGCCAAGGCCAGTGGCATGCCATGCCACGGCCATGGCAGCCCAGCCAGAGCAAGCAGCATGCCATGCCAAGGCCAAGGCTAGCAGCATGCAGTGCCAAGGCCAAGGTCAGCAGCATGCCATGCCAAGGCCAAGGCCAGCAGCATGCCATGCCAAGGCGAAGGCAGCCCAGCCAACGCCAGCAGCGTGCCATGCCAAGGCCAAGGCAAGCAGCATGCCATGCCAAGGCCAAGGAAGCCAGCCGAAGCCAACAGCATGTCATGCCAAGGCCAAGGCCAGCAGCATGCCATGCCACGACCAAGGCTGCCCAACCAAAGCCAGCAGGATGCCATGCCCAGGCCAATGCCAGCAGCATGGCATGCCACGGGCCAGGTAGCCCAGCCAAGGCCAGCAGCTTGCCGTGCCAAGGCCAAGGCTAGCAGCATGCCATGCCGCGGCCAAGGAAGCCCAACCAAAGCCAACAGCATGCCCTGCCAAGGCCAAGGCCAGCAGCATGCCATGCCACGGCCAAGGCAGCCCAGCCAAAGCCAGCAGCATGGCATGCCAAGGCCAAGGCCAGCGGCATGCCATGCCACAGCCAAGGCAGCCCGGCCAAAGCAAGCAGCATGCCATGCCAAGGCCAAGGCCAGCGGCATGCCATGCCAAGGCCAAGGTCTGCAGCATGCCATGCCAAGGCCAAGGCAGCCAAGCCAAAGCCAGCAGCATGCCATGCCATGGCCAAGGCAGCCCAGCCACAGCCAGCAGTATGCCATGCCAAGGCCAAGGCTAGCAGCATGCCATGCGAAGGCCAAGGCAGCCCAGCCAAAGCCAGCAGCGTGCCATGCCAAGGCCAAGGCAAGCAGCATGCCATGCCAAGGCCAAGGAAGCTCAGCCAAAGCCAGCAGCATGCCATGCCAAGGTGTCACAGGTTGCCTTGCAAGGCTAACTCCGTGACGCTTCGATCGCGGTGGTGTGGCCATTTGAGTGCTCAAGAGTGGCCATTGGAAGTGCCCCAACGTGGCCTAACATTGGCCCCAAGTAGCCCAAGGCATGTATGCCACCAATAGCCAACAAAAGACAAAGCCGTAGCCCATATAAGTCATTATGACTCCTCAGACATGTATTATATTTCCTCCTGCCAGATGAAAACGGGCTTAACAAGCTACTATAAGGGGGTATGGTGTGCTACCTACCAACCTCCCCGCCCAAACTGGGCTTGAAGTGAGCAACCTTGGGGCAACTCAAGGGCTGGCTGTAGGCATCCAGAGGGGTCTCTAGAGTCTTCATGCGGGTTTGGGAGCTCCGTGGACGGTGCGAAGATGTAGGCACTGCGCGACCCTCCCGGGTGAGAGGTCCACTACGTTGTTTCCACTATGCCACACAATATGGTATCTTTGGGACTCGTTTTGGACCGAATGGGCTATCGAGGCACCACTAAAGGCCTCGTGTGCCAACTCTAGTGCTTGGTTTGGGTTCGACCTTGCACGAGGGGATCCCGCGGCTTAAGCTAAGTGGTTGAAAGGCGACACCGCATATGTGGGCTATCGAATGAAGGCATCGAGCTATGCAACGACTACGTCCGTTGAGGGACTACATTATGCTACGAGCAAGCTACAGATTGAGACGTCGCCTTACTCATGCTACATGTTGGTGCAACGCTAAGGTGCGCAATGGCCTTAGGCGGAATCTAGCACGCTTGTGGGCACGAGGACTACGCCGTGGGCAAGAGATTGACCCTCGGTGGCTTATGGGCTTCGCATGACCAAGTGGCCATCCAATATGCATCTATTGAGGCATGCAAGACCCTGCGACACTTCGAGACGCTATTAAAGACCCAACGTGCTATGTTGGCTTGTCAGCTAAGTCGAGGACCTTCGCTAGCACATTGTTGTGTGGCTAGGCGCCTTGATGACATAAACTTAAGTTGGGCGAGCACCATGCTTGAAGTAAGCTTGGTGCTATGAAGCGACTTATGTCGTGCTTGGTGCACTGGAGGCGTCAGGCCTACTTGTGGCATCCGGGTGAAGACGGAGCTTCCTTGTGAAGTTGTTTTGCTTGACAAAGCATTGGGACCTAATGTTCGAATAGGAGAGATCATCAACACTCGATTTGTCAAAGAGCTATGGCGGGCTTAAACTTGGTGGAGTTTGAGCGCCACACGGGCAAAAATTGATCCGCTGCGCCTCCAAAGGAGTCGGCCCGTGCCAGCAGCATGCCATGCCACGGCCAAGGCAGCCCAGCCAAAGCCAGCAGCATGCCATGCCCAGGCCAAGGCCAGCAGCATGGCATGCCACGTGCAAGGCAGCCCAGCCAAAGCCAGCAGCATGCCATGCCGAGGCCAAGGCCAGCAGCATGCCATGCCACGGCCAAGGCAGCATAGCCAAAGCCAGCAGCATGCCATGCCGAGGCCAGGGCCAGCAGCATGCCATGCGAAGGCCAAGGCAGCCCAGCCAAAGCCACCAGCATGCCTTGCCCAGGCCAAGGCCAGCAGCACGACAAGCCACAGCCAAGGCAACCCAGCCAAAGCCAACAGCATGCCATGCCAAGGCCAAGGCCAGCAGCATGCCATGCCACGGCCAAGGCAGCCCAGCCAAAGCATGCAGCATGCCATGCCAAGGCCAAGGCAGCCCAGCAAAAGCAAGCAACATGCCATGCCATGGCCAAGGCAGCATAGCCAAAGCCAGCAGCATGCCATGCCAAGGCCAAGGCCAGCAGCATGCCATGGCAAAACCAAGGCAGCCCAGCCAAAGCCAGCCGCATGCCATGCCAAGGCCAAGGCCAGCAGCATGCCATGCCACGGCCAAGGCAGCCCAGCCAACGCCAGCAACATGCCATGCCAAGGCCAAGGCCAGCATCAGGCCATGCCACGGGCAAGGCAGCCCAGCCAAAGCCAGCAGCATGCCATGCCTAGTGTCACGGCCTTTGATTTTCTAAACCAATCCTCAGTCTTTCCAAGCCAACCGTGCGGCCTTAGATGCTTGTAGCACGCCTTGCTTGCACCTAAGTAAGCCTTTTTTGGAAGGGAGCTAGGAGAATCCACACACAAGAGAGACTTGGAGAGAACACTTAGAGAATGCTAGCTTTATATTACTTGGAAGAAAGCTTACAACTCTTGGATACTTGGGTTCTTAGTTTCTTGGTTGGTTTGGCCAAATGAGGGCCTCCCCTTTATATAGCCTTACATAGAATATTCTAGAACTACTATGGTGGAGAGTGTTCTAGACACTTCCTCTTATTACATCTAATAGACAATTCTAGATCTACATGGAAGGAGGGGATTCTAGATCTTTCACTCATCCTCTCAAAGAGCCTATTCTAGAACATGCATACAACCTTCAAGTATTAGGTACAACGCTCTATATTATTATAGAGTCTTCCGGGCAATTCTCTTGTATCCCCTCTTCTTGTAGCCATTCAACAGAGTTCCAGGACCCTCTAGCATCGTTTATGGTCTTCATACTATCTAAAGTCTTCCAGGAGCTTCCAAGCCATTTCAATAGTCTCCTTTTCTTGAGACTTCCTTTTTGTAGATTATTCTCCCACGGGAATGCGGCGGGGCGTGACACTAGGCCAAGGACAGCAGCATGCCATGCCAAGCCCAAGGGAACCTAGCCAAAGCTAGCAGCATGCCATGCCAAGGCCAAGGCCAACAGCATGCCATGACACGGCCAAGGAAGCCCAGCCAAAGCCAGTAGCATGCCATGCCACGGCCAAGGCAGCCCAGCCAAAGCCAGCGGCATGCCATGCCACGACCAAGGCAGCCCAGCCAAAGCAAGCAGCATGCCATGCCAAGGCCAAGGTCAGCAGCATGCCATGCCAAGGCCAAGGCAGCCAAGCCAAAGCCAGCAGCATGCCATGCCATGGCCAAGGCCAGCTGCATGCCATGCCATGGCCAAGGCCAGCAGCATGCCATGCCATGGCCAAGGCAGCCCAGCCACAGCCAGCAGCATGCCATGCCATGGCCAAGGCCAGCAGCATGCCATGCCAGGGCCAAGACAGCCCAGCCAAAGCCTACAGCGTGCCATGCCAAGGCCATGGAAGCTCAGCCAAAGCCAGCAGCATGCCATGCCAAGGCCAAGGCCAAGGCCAGCAGCATGCCATGCCACAACCAAGGCAGCCCAGCCAAAGCCAGCAGCATGCCATGCCCAGGCCAAGGCCAGCAGCATGCCATGCCACGGGCAAGGCAGCCCAGCCAAAGCCAGCAGCATGCCATGCCGAGGCCAAGGCTAGCAGCCTGCCATTCCACGGCCAAGGCAGCACAGCCAAAGCCAGCAGCATGCCATGCCGAGGCAAAGGCCAGCAGCATGCCATGCGAAGGCCAAGGCAGCCCTGCCAAAGCCAGCAGCATGCCTTGCCCTGGCCAAGGCCAGCAGCACGACATGCCACGGCCAAGGCAGCCCAGCCAAAGCCAGCAGCATGCCATGCCAAGGCCAAGGCCAGTAGCATGCCATGCCACGGCCAAGGTAGCCCAGCCAAAGCATGCAGCATGCCATGCCAAGGCCAAGGCATGCAGCATGCCATTCCAAGGCCAAGGCAAGCAGCATTCCATGCCAAGGCCAAGGCAGCCAAGCCAAAGCAAGCAGCATGCCTTGCCAAGGCCAAGGCATGCAGCAGGCCATGCCAAGGCCAAGGCAGCCCAGCCAAAGCCAGCAGCATGCCATGCCAAGGCCAAGGCCAGCAGCATGCCATGGCAAAACCAAGGCAGCCCAGCCAAAGCCAACCGCATGCCATGCCAAGGCCAAGGCCAGCAGCATGCCATGCCACAGCCAAGGCAACCCAGCCAAAGCCAGCAGCATGCCATGCCAAGGCCAAGGCCAGCCCCAGGCCATGCCACGGGCAAGGCAGCCCAGCCAAAGCCAGCAGCATGCCATGCCTAGTGTCACGGCCTTGGATTTTCTTAACCAACCCTCAGTCTTTCCAAGCCAACCGTGCGGCGTTAGATGCTTGTAGCACGCCTTGCTTGCACCTAAGTAAGCCTTTTGTGGAAGGGAGCTAGGAGAATCCACACACAAGAGAGACATGGAGAGAACACTTAGAGAATACCAGCTTTATATTACTTGGAAGAAAGCTTACATCTCTTGGATACTTGGGTTCTTAGTTTCTTGGTTGGTTTGGCCAAATGAGGGCCTCCCCTTTATATAGCCTTACATAGAATATTCTAGAACTACTATGGTGGAGAGTGTTCTAGACACTTCCTCTTATAACATCTAATAGACTTTTCTAGATCTACATGGACGGAGGGGATTCTAGATCTTTCCCTCATCCTGTCAAATAGCCTATTCTAGAACATACATACAACCTTCAAGTATTAGGTACAATGCTCTATATTATTCCAGAGTCTTCCGGGCAATTCTCTTGTAGCCTCTGTTCTTGTAGCCATTCTAGAGAGTTCCAAAACCCTCTAGCATCCTTTATGGTCTTCATACTTTCTCAAGTCTTCCAGGAGCTTCCAAGCCATTTCAATAGTCACATTTTCTTGAGACTTCCTTTTTGTAGGTTATTCTGCCTCGGTAATGCGGCGGGGCGTGACACTACGCCGGGGCCAGCAGCATGCCATGCCAAGGCCAAGGCAGCCCAGCCGAAGCCAGCAGCATGCCATGCCAAGGCCAAGGCCAGCAGCATGCCATGCCACGGCCAAGGAAGCCCAGCCAAAGCCAGCAGCATGCCATGCCAAGGCCAAGGCCAGCAGCATCCCATGCCACGGCCAAGGCACCCCAGCAAAGCCAGCAACATGCCATGCCAAGGCCAAGGCCAGCAGCATGCCGTGCCACGGCCAAGACAGCCATGCCAAAGCCAGCAGCATGCCATGCCAAGGCCAAGGCCCACATCATGCCTTGCCAAGGCCAAGGCAGCCCAGCCAAAGCCAGCAGCATGCCATGCCAAGGCCAAGGCCAGTATCATGCCATGCCAAGGCCAAGGCAGCCCAGCCAAAGCCAGCAGCATGCCATGCCAAGGCCAAGGGCAGCAACATGCCATGCCAAGGCCAAGGCAGCCTAGCCAAAGCTAGCAGCATGCCATGCAAGGCCAAGGCCAGCAACATGCCATCTCGCGGCCAAGGTAGCCCAGCCAAATCCAGCAGCATGCCATGCCAAGGCCAAGGCCAGAAGCATGCCATTCCCCGCCCAAGGCAGCCCAGCCAAAGCTAGCAGCATGCCATGCCAAGGTCAAGACCAGCAGCATGCCATGCCAAGGCCAAGGCAGCCCAGCCAAAGCCAGCAACATGCCATGCCAAGGCCAAGCCTAGCAGCATGCCATGGCACGGCCAAGGCAGCCCAGCCAAAGCCAGCAGCATGCCATGCCAAGGCCAAGGCCAGTCGCATGCCATGCCACGGCCAAGGCAACCCGGCCAAAGCCAGGAGCATGCGATGCCATGGCCAAGGCCAGCAGCATGCCATGGCGAGGCCAAGGCAGCCCAGCCAAAGCCAGCAGCATGCCATGCCAAGGCCAAGGCCAGCAGCATCCCATGCCACGGCCAAGGCCCCCCAGCAAAGCCAGCAGCATGCCATGCCAAGGCCAAGGCCAGCAGCATGCCGTGCCACGGCCAAGACAGCCATGCCAAAGCCAACAGCATGCCATGCCAAGGCCAAGGCCCGCATCATGCCTTGCCAAGGCCAAGGCGGCCCAGCCAAAGCCAGCAGCATGCCATGCCAAGTCCAAGGCCAGCATCATGCCATGCCAAGGCCAAGGCAGCCCAGCCAAAGCCAGCAGCATGCCATGCAAGGCCAAGGCCAGCAACATGCCATCTCGCGGCCAAGGTAGCCCAGCCAAATTCAGCAGCATGCCATGCCAAGGCCAAGGCCAGAAGCATGCCATTCCCCGCCCAAGGCAGCCCAGCCAAAGCCAGCAGCATGCCATGCCAAGGTCAAGACCAGCAGCATGCCATGCCAAGGCCAAGGCAGCCCAGCCAAAGCCAGCAACATGCCATGCCAAGGCCAAGCCTAGCAGCATGCCATGCCACGGCCAAGGAAGCCCAGCCAAAGCCAACAGCATGCCATGCCAAGGCCAAGGCCAGTCGCATGCCATGCCACGGCCAAGGCAGCCCAGCCAAAGCCAGGAGCATGCGATGCCATGGCCAAGGCCAGTAGCATGCCATGGCGAGGCCAAGGCAGCCCAGCCAAAGCCAGCAGCATGCCATGCCAAGGCCAAGGCCGACAGCATGCCATGCCACGGCCAAGGCAGCCCAGCCAAAGCCAGCAGCATGCCATACCATGGCCAAGGCCAGCAGCATGCCGTGCCACGGCCAACGCAGCCCGGCCAAAGCTAGCAGCATGCCATGCCAAGGCCAAGGCCAACAGCATGCCATGCCACGGCGAAGGCAGCCCAGCCAAAGCCAGCAGCATGCCATGCCAAGGCCAAGGCCAAGGCCAGCAGCATGGTATGCCGCGGCCAAGGCCAGCAGCATGCCTTGCCACGGCCAAGGCAGCCCAGCCAATGCCAGCAGCATGCCATGCCAAGGCCAAGGCCTGCAGCAGGCCTTGCCGTGGCCAAGGCAGCCCAACCAAAGCCAGCAGCATGCCATGCCAAGGCCAAGGCTAGCAGCAAGCCATGCCAAGGCCAAGGCCAGGGCAGCCTGGCCAAAGCCAGCAACATGCCATGCCAAGGCCAAGGCCAGCAGCACGCCATGCCAAGGCCAAGGCAGCCCAGCCAAAGCCAGCGGCATGCCATGCCAAGGCCAAGGCTAGCCGCATGTCTTGCCACGGCCTTGTCCCGCAGCGTGGCGTGGCATGGCCTTGGCCAAGAACATCGCATGCCACGCCCTTGGCCAGCAATCCTGTCCCTCGAGTAATTGCCATTTGGTTTGGCTGTGACTTACGTACAAGTTGCCCTGCGAAATGCATGTCCCTTGGGTAATAGCCATTTGGTTGCCTTTGACTTGCGAACAAGTTGCCAGTGCTTTCCCAGCGGAAGCTTGTTGCGAAAAGCATGTCTCTCGGAAGTTGCCTGTTGCGTTTGTTAGTTGCATTCGAGCTATCCGATGCTTGCTCGGTTTCTCTATGAGTTTTTGCACATTCGTCGAGTTTTTTAATTATTTATTTACTCATAAAAATTATAATAAAATAAATAAAAAATAAAAAAATAATTAAAAAATTACTATAATTACTGGTGCCTCATCTTATAATTGTTGGAATTTTTCTAGAATTTTTTTGACTATTTTTAGTAATTTTTATTATTTTTTAAGTACTAAAATTGAAATAAATTAAAATAAAATATTCCGGTGGCCAAATATTTTTTTTTAATTTTTTTTATGGTGTCTTTAATTATTTCCTAGAACTTTTATGTTGAAAATTCTTGCAAAAAAATGTTACTTTTAAAAAAAACCCCATTATGACTCCTCGAGCATAGGTGATGTTTCCTCCTGCCAGATGAAAAAGGGCTTAACAAGCTACTATAAGGGGGGGGCACCTCCCTTAAGGCTGGCCAACATGGCCAGGTCACAGGCCACGCCTATGCCTAGGCGGGCGCTTGGCACATGCCATCGCTTGGCTTGTGGCATCGAAACTACATAGCCAAGCACAGGATGTGTCGAGTGGCGGCCCGCGGTGGTGGAAGTGGCACGTCGGCCTAGGCCAGCGTGCCATGCCACAGCCTTGGTCAGCAACATGGCATGTCAAAGCCTTGGCCAGCAGCATGCCATGCCCCGGCCATCGCAAGCATGTCATGCCACGGCCTTGGCCAGCAACGTGCCATGCCACGGCCTTGGCCAGCAGCATGCCATGCCACAGCCTTGGCCAGCAGCATGCCATGCCACAGCCTTGGCCAGCAACATGGCATGCCAAAGCCTTGGCCAGCAGCATGCCATGCCCCAGCCTTGGCAAGCTTGTCATGCGAACGAGTTGCCTGTGCTTTCCTTGTGGAAGCTTGTTGCGAGAAGTATGTCCCTCAAAAGTTGCCTGTTGCGTTTGTTATTTGCATTCGCGCTAATCGGTGCCTGCTTGGCTTCTCTAAATGTTTTTGCACGTTCGTCAGGCTTCTTAGTCCTTCGGGGGGTGATTCGTTTTGGGGGGCTGGTGCATAGTGTACGTCGTGGTGCGTGAGTTGTGTTCGGTTTGTACGAGTTGGATGGATCCCTGCCTGTGCAGCGAACTCCACTGGTGCATTCCTCCATGTCCCTCGGGTGATTGCCTTTAGGTTGTCTTCGACTCGCCTTCGGGTTGCCTGCGCTTTCCTAGTGGAAGGTGCCTTGCAAAAAGCGTGTCCCTCGGGTAATTGCCATTTGGTTGGCTTTGACATTCGAACGAGTTGCCTATGCTTTCCTAGTGGAAGCTTGTTGCAAAAAGTATGTCCCTCGAAAGTTGCCTGTTGTGTTTGTTATTTGCATTCGCGCTAACCGGTGCTTGCTCGGCTTCTCTAAATGTTTTCGCGCGTTCGTCGGGCTTCTTAGTCCTTCGGGGGGTGATTCGTTTTGGGGGGCTGGTGCATAGTGTACGTCGTGGCACGTGAGTTGTGTTTGGTTTGTGCGAGTTGGACGAATCCCTACCTGTGCAGCGAACTCCACTGGTGCATTCCTCCATGTCCCTCGGGTAAATGCCTTTAGGTTGTCTTCGACTCGCCTTCGAGTTGCCTGCGCTTCCCTAGTGGAAGGTGCCTTGCAAAAAGCGTGTCCCTCGGTTAATTGCCATTTGGTTGGCTTTGACTTACGAACGAGTTGCCTGCGCTTTCCCAGTGGAAGGTTGTCGTGAAAGTTATGTCCCCCGAAAGTTGCCTGTTGCCTTTCGTTATTTGCAGTCGCGCTAACCAGTGCTTGCTCGGCTTTTCTAAATGTTTTCTCACGTTCGTTGGGCTTCTTAGTCCTGTGGGGTGTGATTCGTTTCGGGCGGCTGGTGCATAGGGTACGTCGTGGCGTGTGAGTTGTGTTTGGTTTGTGCGAGTTGGATGGATCCCTGCCTGTGCAACAAACTCCACTAGTGCATTCCTCTTCATCATCCGCGGGATTCCAACAGGTTGCCTGCGCTTTCCCCAGTGGAAAAGGTCCTTGCGAAAAGGTATGTCCCTCGGTTAATTGCCGTTCGATTGCCTTTGACTTGCCTACGAGTTGCCTGCGCTCTGTCCTAGTGGAAGCTCCTTGCGAAAGTTTATGTCCCTTGGTTGGTAGCCATCCGGTTGGCTTTGACTTGCCTACAAGCTAGTTGCCTGCGCTTCCCCAGTGGAAGGTGCCTTGTGAAAATCATGTCCCTCGGGTAATTGCCATTTCGTTGGCTTTGACTTGCGAACGAGATGTCTATGCTTTCCAAGTGGAAGCTTGTTGCGAAAAGTATGTCCCTCGGAAGTTTTGCACGTTGCCTTTGTTACTTGCAGTCGCGCTAACCGGTGCTTGCTCGGCTTCTCTGAATGTTCTCGCACGTACGTCTGGCTTCTTAGTCCTTTGGGGTGTGATTCTGTAACAAGCCCGCGGGGGGACCTCGCCACAGCTCGGACTCGGCTTTCGTAGTCACGGTTCTTAATCTGAACCAAAGAGTCCAAATCCGGCAAATCATTTTAAGAAAAAACAGATTTTTGAAAGAAGTGCCAAACATGGACTGCTTTGCCAGATACAGAGTCGCCACCTAAATATTTTATTTTGGGAAATTTAGGAAACCCTGACTCGGTGCCAAAAGGCCACGTGTCCGTCATCACCAAAGTTGCCTCGGCTCGGGAACTTGGGTACGATTGGGGAAGGTCACTTCGTGATCACCCCCGCTCGCCCGGTCATAGACCGGCCTCTACTAACCATGATGTCAATTTTTGAAAACATTGTGAGTTCTTATTCCGGTTTATTAGCCTAGGTTACTATGTGATGCGCACAGCATACAAATATAGACCGGGTCGCCTGAATTGGAATGAAACATTTCATGTTTGTTTTTGAAAATGGTTTGCTACCCGCAGGTAGGCTTTAAAACATTTGATGATTTATTCCAATTTAAGTAACCCAACCTTCACCCACAGGCATTCAGGCAGTTATATCATATAAGCACATAGTCTCATGGTAAGCATGCTATTCATGGCAGTCACTCACACACATGCAAGGATGCTAAAGCATAGAACTTACCGAGTACTCCAAGCCAAAATAGAAACTACATTAGAAATCATGCATGATCCTAAGTATACAAAAATGCCTAATGCAACACATGCAAAATGCAACTATAGCAGGCTCGGCTGTTCTAAGATGGCATATGAAATGCTACAACTATCATGTATTCAATTTGGAATTGAAAGTACAATGCAGTTAGTATGGTGCGCCGAGCCCGGTGCATGCAAAACAGATGAATGAATGCAAACATGTTGTCATACTGTATGCTAATTTAAATATGCCCTAATCTAACCATCATAAGCGGATAAATAAAAGGGAGAAAGACGTGGGGTTGGAAGACATACAACACACACACGCACACTTATTACAGTTGTGCCCTCACTCGAAGGGTCCGAATAAATAATACAGTCCAAATATTACAGTCCCGAATAAAAGAATATTACAGTCCAAAACATTACAAAATCCTAATTAATTAACAAATTCCTAATTAATAAATAAAACTGGCATGCAAGCCAGGGACTGCCTTGCTTCTGATGGATGATGCATGTCCAGGTTGTCTTGCGCGGAAATCCACCGGAATGCCCCCAATTAGCCTCTGTTTACACCTGTTCTTGAAATGCGTGCCAAGCCCCAAAAAGTTGCTGATTCTTCGTTTTGCTGCAACAGAGAGCAGGAAAGGGGCATAGCAATGTATTTGTACAGATATATGCATGTCTCGATCCTCGTGCCACCAATCACGCATACCGAGGCATGATGGCCGAGGAGTCGAAATGCACAATTCAATATAGGATGAATGCACATGAAACTACAGCTAAAACCTAACTCCATCATGGATAATCCGGAGTGTCGGTGACAGGGGAATTGAGACACATTCCGTCATTCGGAGTACGAAATGTACCTCGTTTCCCGTGCCCGGGCTAACTCCTATCCCGAACATGATGCAATATGCATGATATGCATGAAATGCAACTAAGATACAATCCTAACATACACAATGCTATGGAACGACCTGCCTCGAAATGCGTGCACACAGGCACGCAAATCGAGAAAATGGTATATGCAATGCAAGTGACTAAAATGGCATGGAAAAGGGAACATGGACTTATACTAACATGAGAGAGCCTCAGCCACACTCACATAAGAAGCCGGTTGATGAAAATGCAGTGCCTCAAAATACGTGTACACGGGCACGCAAACCGAGGCGATGACATACGCAATGCAAATGACATGAAAGCATGATATGGGCTTATACCAACATGAGTGAGCCTCAGCCACACTCACATAGGATGCCGGCGGATGAAAATGAGGTGCCTCGAAATGCATGCACACGGGCACGCAAACCGAGGCGATGGCAGAATGCGATGTAATGACATGAAAACATGGTATGGGCTTATACCAACATGAGTGAGCCTCAGCCACACTCACATAGGATGCCGGCGGATAAAAAAGAAGTGCCTCGAAATGCGTGCACACAGGCACGCAAACCGAGACGATGACAAAGTGCGATGCAATGACATGAAAACATGATATGGGCTTATACCAACATGAGTGAGCCTCAGCCACACTCACATAGGATGTCGGCGGATGAAAATGAGGTGTCTCGAAATGCGTGCACATGGGCACGCAAACCGAGGCGATGGCAGAATGCGATGTAAATGACATGGAAACATGATATAGGCTTATACCAACATGAGTGAGCCTCAGCCACACTCACATAGGATGCCGGCGGATAAAAAAGAAGTGCCTCGAAATGCGTGCATACGGGCACGCAAACCGAGGCGATGACAAAGTGCGATGCAATGACATGAAAACATGATATGGGCTTATACGAACATGAGTGAGCCTCAGCCACACTCACATAGGATGCCGGCGGATGAAAATGAGGTGCCTCGAAATGCGTGCACACGGGCACGCAAACCGAGGCTATGGCAGAATGCGATGCAATGACATGAAAACATGATATGGGCTTATACCAACATGAGTGAGCCTCAGCCACACTCACATAGGATGCCGGCGGATAAAAATGAAGTGCCTCGAAATACGTGCACACGGGCACGCAAACCGAGGCGATGCAAAGATGCAAATTATGGCATGGGAAATGATGTGCAAACATGGTAATGGGATTTCAGCAATGAAAAATGGGGGAAAGCAGCCCCGAAATGAGGCGGAATGACACCAAATGCATGAAATGGTCCCGAGATACAACATTAGGCACCCGGAATGGCCTATAGCTATGCCAAACATGCACAATATGGACGTGCAATGCAAAGACAGAAGCTATAAAGTCCCAAAAAAGGCATTTTCACAGTTATAAACATGGCCAAACAGCAAGCATAGGTAGGGTAAAAATGGCATGCAAGAATAGGGGCCAAAAGAGGGGTAATGAAGCAAGTGATATAAGCAAAATCCAAACTGAAAAATTTCCTTCTACAACATTGAAGAGGGACCAAAAATATGAATGTTTACAGTATATGGAAAGCCTCGAATCAATATACAATCATGCTAAAAAAAGGCACAAGATTGAGGCTCAAAAGGTGCTATAACATGAAGTATACAAAATAATCACCAAACAGAAAAAAAATGTTAATGAAACATGAAGTATAGGCCAAAAAAAGGCCCCTTTCAGTTCGGACCAAGGTCCAAAAACAGAAGCAAAGGGGGCTGCCAATTTATGCAAAAATGGGGCCAAATAAGGGATATAACTACAAGTGACACATGGAGGCACCAAATGGTGAAGGGCCCTTCAACAATGTTGAAGAAGGGCCCAAAATAAGCACATTCACAGATTATATCATGCTCAAAAACAGATTACTCATGGGCCAAAAATAGCATGCAAGATTATGACATATAAGAAGATCAATGAAGCAAGTGCATCATGGAGGGCTCAAACAGGGTTGAGCCCTTAATGAAAAGTGAAAATGAGCTCAAAAGAGGGCCCCTTTCAGTTAGGGCCGGAGCTTGAAACAAAAAGCATGTAGGGCTTACAAATAGATCAAGAAAAAGGGTCAAAGAGGAGAAATGTTACTCACCCTTGAAGACTAAAGCTTTTGTTGCTTCTTGGACCAATTTGCAGCTCCTTTAGCCTTTGAGAAGCCTTCCTTGTTGCTGGAAATGAAGTGGTGATGGTAGAGCTTGGTGGTGTAGAAGAAATGGTGATTAGGGACTTGGAAGTTTTCAAAGAAATGAGAGGGATCAAGATGGAGTTGTGTATGGAAGCTTGAAGAACAATTTTTCTAACCCCAACATATGATATAGCTTGCTTGTTATAAGGGCCAAAAAGGGGGTGTAAAGGTGGGGGAAAAGGAGAGCAACTTTCCCCCACAAAATATCCCCCGGATAAAGATATTTTCTGGGGGATAAAGCTCCACAGCTGTAAAGTGCACAATGCAAGGAGCTCGGCCGGCCTGTTACTTTTGCTGCAGGTGGCCGGCCGGCCACACCCCCTAGCCGGCCGGCTAGGGGTCAAAAGGGTCAATCAGATTTAGTGGCCGGCCACCAACTGATGGTGTCCTCCTATGTGTGTACAACACAACCCTGTGGTTAAAAGTCAAGAAAGTGGGTCCAAGGGGTTCAACATTAGCCCGGAAGGAGGGGGTCAAAAGGGTCAGGTGGAATTACTGGCCGGCCACCAACTTTTAGGATCCTCCCATGTGTGTACATCGCAAATATGTGGTTCAAAGTTCAAGAATGTGGGCCCAAGGTGTTCAACATTAGCCCGGAAGGAGGGGGTCAAAAGGGTCAGGTAACATTAATGGCCGGCCACCACTTTTTAGGATCCTCCCATGTGTGTACATCACAAATATGTGGTTCAAAGTTCGAGAAAATGGGCCCAAGGTGTTCAACATTAGCCCGGAAGTGCGAAAAACGGGCACCGGAGGGTGTCGGAGGATGTATAACTGGTTGCTGCAACAATTGCTGGCCTCCCACCCTTCAGTGACCTCCCTGGTGATAAAACAGAGATACCTGCCAAAAATGAACGAAAACCGTTGCAAAACGAATGTTCGGGGGCCAAAACGCGCAGTTTGGGGTCCCGAAAATGGGTTGTCAAGCACCGAAAGTGGCGTTCGGCCACGAAGTGGGTTTCTCAAACCCCGGTGTCCCTCAAAAGGGAGTAAATAGGAAGTATGCCAAAAATCAGAACAAACGGAGATGGTTAGGCGGTCCCGAACCGAGGCACACGGCCGACGGTCCCGAAAAACAAGAAACCGGACTCTGAAACGGGCAAAATGGCCTACGACCACAAAATGTAGCCTACGGACATTGAGAGATGGTCTACGGGACCTCTCCCTTCCCTCAGGAAAAGAAACAAAGAAAATCGAGTCTGGTTCGCAAACCGAGGCAAAGTACAAAAAAGGGTTCGGAAGTCCGGAGGCAGGGCTCACGGCCATAACTCTGAAACTTCTGAACGAGCACATTATGCAACATCACCAAGCGCTCAATCAGTGACCTCTGAGTCTTAAGGTCGGTCAAAAATGGGGTGTCTACAGTTGCCCCTCTTTGACAGAACTCGAAAGTCATAAGTGACGGGAGTGAATGTCAAAGCCCAGAGACGACCCATTTTTGACAAGGCCGAAGACTTAGACAAACAGGCAAGATAAACAAAGATGTGCCCGCAGGCATGCCCGCAGGCAGGGGGCAAAATGCAAATGATATGCAAGAAGCCGAACATAACTCAATGATCATGCAAATGCAGCAAGCTGTAATGAAGCAAGTATTCGCAAATAGATGCAACAGTTTTAAGCAAGAATGCAAAGCAACAACTACATTTCATGCAGTTAAGAATGCGGAGGATTATTCAATCTCCGCCACATCTCACACGGAGAAGATACGATACCTGCGCGAGTCGTCTGGTCGCACCAACCTCAATTGAACCGTACATACAATATCGTGCCTGTAAAAGAGAGAAGTTGCAACAAGTACAATATGCTACCAACATATATTTAATTGATTCCGAAAGTTTGACACACGCAGCGCCGGTGAGTGAATGCATTGCAATGCAAGGGTGGAACATGCGTGACAACGCATGCCCAAGTATAGAGGTATGCCAATATCAAGAAATGTGCACGTTAATGCAGGTATACTCATGAGAATGCAAGATAATGTGACACGAGCATGAATCAGGGTGTCCGTTTGTCATGAAACAACGAGTACGGAAACGCGTGTTTCGGCGAACGCGATTCGATCACGGCCTCCGATCCGCTTCCCTGAAAGGTTACAACTCATTCAAAAAGGATACACTTTGATTTTGATGAATGATGATGAGACACATGTCAGAACTTGAAGCTGAAGTCCCGGCGGAGCTATTTCGCGACCGGAAGTATACTTTTCTTGAACTTTTTCAGGTCCCGGGAACTCCGATCTTCCTCAAAATTTGCAGAGAGCTAGGTGGGCATGTGGGGAACATGGCCGGCCGGTTATAGGGGAAGGGGGAGGTGGCCAACCGGTTTTCCAAAAAGTAAACAGCTGGCCGGCCAGTTTTCCAAAAAGCAGATAGCTGGCCGGCTAGAAAAGAGGGCCGGCCAGCCATATGCCCAAATTCAGGGGCATTTTGGTATTTTCACCTCCTTTTTGATGCTCCTTCAATCCAAGACTTGGGGCCTATATATTGCAGCCGAGGTTTCTTCTTTCCTTGCCTCCTACAACACTTTCTTCTCCAGATCTGAGTTCCACACGCGTTTTCCAACGCCCCGCACAAATTGTTTTCGCAAAAATATTCAGTTTCAAGCACTTTGAAGCGATTAAATTTCGGTTTCGGGGCTTCTTTTCGCATTTTCGCCATCTGAGGTAAATTTGTCTCAACATTTGGAAGATTTTCTCGGGAGTTGACTTTTGTTGACTTTTTATTTCCCGAGAGTTGACTTTTGTTGACTTTTTCCAATTTTGGCTCATTTTGCTCATTTTTGCTCCCTTTTGCAGATCTTCTAAAAATGGCGGGTAATTCTCCCCACGGCGGAGGTTTTCCAGGTGCCGGAGATGATTTTGATCCCATGACCCTCCCCCCGAGGACCCGACCTTTTATTCCCGGGAGGTACCGTCCGCCAGCACATGTTCTTCCGCGCGCTGTCTTCCGTCACTTTACTAGCTTTGACGAGCGTGCACCCGGGGATCTGCTTCTCCGAGAACCGGAGCATCACCTCTCTCATGAGGCCCGAGAGGTATTTATTTCATTTTCTGTATTTTTCGTACATTTCGCACCTTTGCCATGCTTGAACACGCAGTTTAGCTTATGACATAGTACTTTGCTTGCATCCTGAACATGTAGTTTAAACACTCGAATTTCTGAACACTTGGCTCACTAATTAATTGCGAACACACAGCCCACATTAGTTGAGAGGTGAACACACGGTTCAAACACTGATTTGTCGAACACTCGGCCCGAATTCGAAAGTGAACACACAGCCCACACTTTAAATTTTCTGAACACACAGCCCAGATTAGATAGTGAACACGCAGCCCACAATTTAACTGAAAGTTGAACACGCAGCCCAAACTTCATAATTTCTGAACACGCAGCCCAGATAGAATAGTGAACACACAGCCCACACTGATAAAAAGTTGAACACGCAGCCCAAACTTCAAATTTTCTGAACACGCAGCCCAGATAGATAGTGAACACGCAGCCCACACTGATAAAAAGTTGAACACGCAGCCCAAAGTTCAAATTTTCTGAACACGCAGCCCAGATAGATAGTGAATACGCAGCCCACAATTTAACTGAAAGTTGACACGCAGTCCAAACTTCAAATTTTCTGAACACGCAGCCCAGATAGATAGTGAACACGCAGCCCACAATTTAACTGAAAGTTGAACACGCAGTCCAAACTTCAAATTTTCTGAACACGCAGCCCAGATAGATAGTGAACACGCAGCCCACAATTTAACTGAAAGTTGAACACGCAGCCCAAACTTCAAATTTTCTGAACACGCAGCCCAAACTTCAAATTTTCTGAACACGCAGCCCAGATAGATAGTAAACACGCAGCCCACAATTTAACTGAAAGTTGAACACGCAGCCCAAACTTCAAATTTTCTGAACACGCAGCCCAGATTAAATTGTATGTAGCTTATTTCACTTCATGGGCACACAGCCCATTTCATTCCATTGGCACACAGCCCATTCATTTCATTGGCACGCAGCCCATTTCATCTCATTGGCACGTAGCCCATTTCATCTCATTGGCACATAGCCCATTCATCTCATTGGCACACAGCCCATTTCATCTCATTGGCACACAGCCCAGTTCATCTCATTAGCACACAGCCCAGTTCATCTCATTGGCACACAGCCCATTTCATCTCATTGGCACACAGCCCAGTTCATCTCATTATTGACACATGTATTCATTCTGAATGCAGGTTGGTTCCCGCAGTGTGCGGGGGTATGGTTCCACCATCGCGCGGGACTGGTATGCTGAGCTCTCGGAGGGTGTCCGAGACTTAGTAGACTTGGCGGGGTTCGGGCCCTTCTGCGTCGGGTTGTCTCGTTGTCCTGCCAGGAGGACACTGATGGCAGCCTTGGTAGAGAGATGGTGGGACACCACCAACTCCTTTCATTTCTCTGCCACTGGAGACATGACCATGACGCCCCTAGACTTCGCTGTGTTGACTGGCTTAGACATAGGAGGTTGGTCCATCCCCTATGATGAGGATATGGGCGAGTGGGAGGCCGCTTGGATGTATCTATTGGGGGCTCGCCCGCCTGTTGACAGGGTTTCCGGGAGAGTCCGATACACTTGGTTCTCTTCCCACTTCCGGCGGGCGGAGATGGTGCCTGAGACTCCCGAGGAGACAGAGCAGTATGCCCGTGGTTTCCTTATGTTCCTCTTCGGGACTACCCTGTTTGCCGATAGAGGGAACACAGTTGGGCTATACCTGCTGAGCGCTCTGGTTGACCTATCACAGGTCCATCGATATGACTGGGGTGGCGCCGGCCTGGCTACCCTTTACTTTTATATGAGCGCGACCTCCCGCGGGCGGGGCGATTTACTTGGCGGCTACTGGAGAGCCTGGGAGGTACTTTTCTGTCCCCTTGATTTACATTTCTGCTCTTCATTACTTGTACATTGCACTCACAGTGCACTTTTACAGTCTGTATTTTGCCCTCAGTATTTCGTACTCACATTCTACACTGCTTTTCTCAACTATGGGTCTATGTATACTTTCCATCATTAGCCCCAGAGTTGGAGGTGGCAGGGGTTCTCATGACCCCATATTCACTGGTGTTCGAGGGTCCGCACCGGCCGAGACCTCGAGAGACCCTCCTTTACCTGCGACAGTACTTTGACACTGTGCGACATTCAGAGGTACCTCAGAACTTTCAGTTCCTTTCATTCTCATCTTTGATTTGCTCTGTATATTCTCAATTTCTGATTGGTTTATGCATTTGTCATCCGCAGATCACATGGCAGCCCTGGGTGTCCCTGGGTGATGGTCTCCGACTTCAGTATACCGGAGGGTCGGACATCTCCCAGTATAGGGTCCTGCTCGAAGGGCCGGTTGGCAGGGTATGGTTCCTGGGGGAACGCTTTCTACGCCAGGTATAGGGATATCTTTCTCAGGATCCTCCCGCAGTACCCCCAGTCAGTATGCGGACTGTTGACAGGCTCTCTTACTCGGAGGTAATCGGCGCCATGCTGGGTAGTGATGCTTTACTATATATTGAGGAGGGGGACTACGCCACTTACCGTCACATATATTTGATGCCTCCATTGACGGGAGCTCGTATCCCGATGATGAGGCCTGCCGGTATGTCATCCTCGGGCCAGGCTCAGGCTCGGGCTGCAGACGCCCCTTCTACTAGCAGGGCTGGTACATCTAGAGGTGGGAGTAGACCGGTTCCTCCGATTCCGTCGACTTATCCTCATCCTGGATGGCCAGATATGCCGACTGAGTTGATGGCGTGGCAGTATGGGGCTATCTCTCCGACCCCGATCCCACTAGAGCCTCCGATGCCCAGTGATCGATACGCCATTGATCCTGACTCACCGCTGGTATGCTCCACTATTTTTCATTCATCATTCAGATGTTTAGACATTTTTTGTTCACTGATGATTATGAACTCATTTTTGCTGCCACCGCGAGGGTACATGGAGGAGGTGGTTGGACTGGTGGCCACACTCGAGGGCATGGTCCTGCGTAGGGAGGCACAGTTGTCTGTCGCGGGCATTCAGGTACCCTTCAGTTTTCTGGCATTTATCATACTTCTGATGACATGCTGATTTCTACTGCATCGATAGACTACTTGTGTAGAGCACATCTGACACACACCCCACTTGTACACTGTATTTACATGCACCCACTTCACGTAGCCTTTGCTTGTATCTGCATCTGATGTATATATTTGGACTGATGCATTTGAATTGAACTCTTTGTTTTCAGATGCCTTCATGGTCCGGTCAGCCGCAGGCCAGGCCACCTGGGCCTCCTTGGGGAGCTGGGCCATCTGGGCCTTTTCAGGGAGTTGGGTCACCCGGGCCTTTTCAGGGGGCGGGGCCATCTCGGCCTTCCCGAGGAGCCGGGCCATCTTGGCCTTTTTGAGGAGCTCGAGGAGGGCCTGTCCGCAGACGCAGGGCTCACGTTGTGGAGGTGGAGCCTGATGAGGAGGAGGAGGATGCTGAGGAGGAGGAGGAGGCTACCGATCGTCAGTCAGAGACATCTGCTGAGGAGGGGGGCTCCGGTTTTGGCTCGGGGAATAGAGGCGAGGCTGAGGGGGATCGTGAGGATGACAGCTCCGACTCAGATGATGATGATGGTGCAGAGATTGTCCCGCAGAAGAGGATGAGGAGTGCTTCTCGTTCCCGCTCCCGAGGACATTGATGTTGCTATTTCCTGCTTTATTTTTCTTTTTGCTAGTAGTTTGTAGCACTTTGCACATTGTTATGCAGTTTTATTTTTTGTAAAACTTGTACCTTTGTTTGTTGTAAAGCATGATGGAATGAAATAGCCTTTTAAAAGATGTTTGTATTTTAAACTTTTAGCATCATATCGCATCATTTTATTTCGCACAAAAATGAAATTGAATGGAAATGCGCATTGTGTAATCACCAAGTCAGGTAGTGAACCGACGCAACAAACTAAGCAACGCAACTTACTAAGATATAACAGGACCTTAGGAAGTTTACAACTCGATAAGCAAAATGCAACAACGTTAACAACGCAAATAAACAAGACTTTAACAAAGATTGCTTAAACAGAGAATAATGGCTCAAAAACACGAAACACGTCCGCTCGACAAACAACTCGATAAGCAAAAAAACAACTCGATAAACAAAACTCAACAACAACAGAGTGTACTTCTGACGATCTGGGCATCGGAACGCATCCGAAACGGAGGGAGATGAAGGCCTTTGACTCTCCCATTGCATGAAAATGCTTGGAACTTTCCCTCGAAGAGTAAAACAGGGCCAAGGAGATACACTACAGCATTGCCAGTCATCTTTGGGAGCCGGCCGGCCATTTTTGTGGAGAGAGACAGCTGGCCGGCCAGTTTTGTAAAAAGTAAATGGCTGGCCATCCAGAAAAGGTGGCCGGCCGGCCACTTAGTCCTGTAGCCACCAGATTTTTGACACGTGTCCCCGTGAATAGTGTTTTTCCCTCTATAAAAGCCTCAACTTCGGGAACATTCATTTCATCTTAGTTTTAGACAAAGATGGGGCGTTTCTCGCAGAAAATGTCACATCTTGGATCTCTTCTCTAGATGGCTCGGAAAAGCTGAATTTCCGGGGTTTCGGCTTGAATGCACTATTCACGCTGAGCCGTACTCTGCTACAGCTTCCTTTTCTCCATGCCGCGGCAAGGTTCTGGAATCCAGTGACGCATGTTTTTAGCTTTGGCGGCCAAGAGATGTGTCCCACTTTCGAAGATTTTCAGGTTTCGATGGAGTCTGAATGCTCTGAAGTGATCTTGCCCCAGCTCCGTTTTGGCCATGCTCAGGCTTTAGGGCGGATGTGTGGGCTTATGGCGCATGATGCTCGATCTCTGATCTGCAGTGGGGAACTGGACATCCTCGGCTTGATCCATCGTTTTTCTGACGCCGGTGACCGCAACAACCATTATTGGCAGGGTTTCCGGCAACACGCCCTCTGCTTATGTTTGTTGTCTCACTTTCTGCTTTCCTCGGGCTTCGGCAGGGCTAGCATTCGCCTGATTGAAGTTGCCCAAGGCTTGAGAGAAGGAAAGAGCTGTATTGCCATGACCTTGGCCGAGACACTGATGGACTTAGATTCTGTCTATCACCGGGAGGCGACTAGGTTTGCTGGGAGTCCACTGCTACTGCAGGTAATGTTTCCCACCCAACCTTACATATATATTTGCTCACATCACTCGACCCTCAGGCTCGGTTTTTCTCACAAAACCCTTGTCTTACTTTTCTCTCATCGTACATCTCTCTGTTATTTATTCTCTCATTTTCCATCCCTCCCCCAGGTATGGTTAATGGACAAGTTGCAGGTTGTGGACTCTTGCCCGGCCTATTCAGCTCGAGGCTACTTCTTTCGGCAGCGCCTAGTCAATGCTCTTGACGAAAGGTGGTGGTTCGATTGGATGTGCAATTTGTCCGCAGATGGCATTGCTTGGCGTTGCCCTTGGCTCAACCTCCCGGCAATGAGCTATAGTATGTCTCGGCTGATTGGGATCCAATTGATTGGTCTAACCCACTGCGTATTTTATTTTCCGTTCCGGTTCCTGCGTCAGTTTGGTCATGATCAGACCTGCCCACCGGAGGGGATTGAGTACCCAGCTGCTTTCCCGGTCCGGGGTGCGCAGCTTGCCCGATATGCCACAGCATGGAGGACTAGAGAGCTCCTGGCCCCTGCTTCTGCTTTCAGTTGCACTTTGTCTGACGAGTGCTTGGATTGGCTTAATGAGGAGGCACAGGTTGGGCCTAGCTTGGCATCAGATGCTCCGTCCAGCTCTGGGAGGGGACGCAGAGATACTTGATTCAACTATGCCCCAAATTTATTGCTTTATTAGTATTTTCAAGTTTTCTATATGAATGTACTAAAAAGCAACCTCGATTGTAATGCAAGAGCAGGAGAACTCGGTATTGAAATCAATGAAATTGAAAGTTATGGTACTGAAAATTTTCCGCTTTTGGTCCAAAAATGGTCTTAGTCGTAAAAAGACTAATTTGAACAATGTCAACTTTTATTAAAACTTTTCAAAACTATTTTCGATGTGGATCAAAATTGGACACGCCGAAAATCTGTCACTGAGATGCACAACCCCAGATCCCTGCAACTGGAAAGTAGCCCCTAGTCTGAAGAGCAATGCGGCACTGCACGGCAACGGAAAGTTGCCCCTAGTCTGAGTAACTTTGCACCGTCGCGGCAACGGAAACTTGCCCCTAGTTTGAACAGCACTGTACTGGAGATCGCGATAAATGCTGATGGATAAAGATGACTGAGATGATCGAAATGGACAGAGTTGATCGGGGAAAAGTTTATGGCTGAACTTCAAGATGAAGTTGCCTGCGTATCCCAAAGATGGGAATCAAGCCGTACGTAGTTCAGGCTAGGGTTCACTCGAGTATTTTCACTCTCCTTTTGCGCTCTAACTTTTGCCAAGGCCGCCCTTTGCGGGTTTTCAACCTTGCGAGCTCAGTTTTTATATTTTCTAATTTTTTTGTGCTCTGACTTTTGCCTAGGTCGCCCTTTCGGGTTTTCGGCCTAGCGAGCCTCTCAAGGATAGTATTTCTTCAACTTGTCCATATTGATCGGTTGTGAGAACTCCAAGCCATCTAGATCCATCAGAACCACAGCCCCACCTGACCAGATAGCTTTGATGATGTAAGGACCAGTCCAATTGGGTTTGAACTTGCCCCTTGGGTCGTGGATGGGAGCTCGGTTGTCTTTGAGCACCAAATCTCCCTCTTTCAGATTCCTGGACTTAACCTTCTTGTTGAAAGCCCGGGCAATTCTGCGTTGATAGCCTTGGATGTGGTACAGTGCTGTCAGCCTTCTTTCATCAAAGAGCATGAGTTCTTCGAATCTGCTTTGCTGCCAATCTGCTTCGGCTATCTGGCATTCAGCCAATACTCGTAACGACGGAACCTCAATCTCAATGGGTAGAACAGCCTCCATTCCATAGACCAATGAATATGGAGTTGCTCCAGTAGAAGTTCTGATTGAAGTCCTGTAGCCCCACAGAGCAAATGGCAGCTTGTCTGGCCAATCCCGATAGGTTCCCACCATCTTCTGCAGTATATGCTTGATATTCTTGTTGGCGGCCTCAACCGCTCCGTTGGTCTGCGGCCGGTATGTAGATGACTTATGGAAAGCCACATTGTATTTCTCCAACAAGTCTATCACTTCTTTCTTGAAGTGGGAACCATTATCTGAAATTATCTCGTTTGGCACCCCGTAGCGACAGATGATGTTGTTCCTGATGAACTTTGCGACGTGCGACGCCTTCAACACCGCGTATGATTGGGCCTTGACCCACTTTGTGAAATAATCATCGCTACCAGGATAAACTCATGCCCGTTTGACCCCTTCGGGGTAACAGCTCCGATCACATCAATTCCCCAGACTGAAAAAGGCCACGGCGAAGTCATGTTGTACAGTTTTGACGGCGGGATGTTCATGCGGTTTGCATGAATTTGACACTTGTGGCATCGCCGAACAAAACTAATACAATCCTCCTCCATGGTTGACCAGTAGTAGCCCTGTCTGAGGATCTTTCTGGCTAGCATTACTCCATTCATGTGTGCACCGCACTCCCCCCCATGGATGGCTTCCATCAGGCGTTTCGACTCTTCAGCTTCTACACAGAGCTTATGCATTCCCAGATGGCCCCTTTTGTACAGCTTACCCCCGCAGATGATAAACTGAGCAGCCATTCTTCTGACAGCCCTCTTATCCTTGGCATTTGCCCCTAGTGGATACATCTCCTTTTCCAAGAAGTTCCAGAGGTCGTAGTACCAGGGGTTGCCGTCTTGAGCTTCATCTATGACGGAAATTGACTCGTATGCTGGCACGAACTTCTGATCAATAATGACTGGACGCATCCGGACTCTGGACGGGATGTCTATCATAGAAGATAGAGTTGCTAATGAATCTGCAAACCTGTTGTTCTCTCTTACGAGGTGGGTGAAATTTAGCTTCTCAAACCGAGGAATTAACAAATCCAAGGTTTGGTGGTAGATTATCATCCTTTCCTCCTTGACTTTCCAATCTCCTTTTGCTTGAGACACAACAAGGTTCGAGTCCCCAATGACGTCCAACCGTCTTGCCCCTAGTTCTAGGGCTGCTTCCAGGCCAGCAATACATGCCTCATACTCTGCTTCATTGTTGGAAACTTTGAACCGGAGCTTGAATGCTAAAGGGATATGGGAATCATCAGGCGCTATCAGCAACACCCCTATCCCATACCCATACTGGTTTGACGCTCCGTCAAAGTACATCGTCCAAGTTTCATCTTCGACGTGCAGAATGGCTTCATCCGGGAATAGATACTCAACCGCTTCATCCCCCTCAACCGGGTGGTCGGCAAGGAACTCCGCTACCGCTCTGCCTTTTACTGACTTGCGCGTTACATACTTCAAATCAAATTCGGAGAGCAACAGCAGCCAGCGAGCCAGCCTACTCGTAAGTGCTGGTTTCTCGAAAAGATATTTGATGGGATCCAAACGCGAAACCAACATTACAGAGTCGGCTAACAGGTAGTGCCGCAGCTTCCTGGTTGCCCATACCAAGGCCAAGCAAGCCTTCTCTAGCGGTGTATAGCGGGTCTCGTAATCCAGCATCTTTTTGCTTAGATAGTAGATGGCTCTTTCCACTTTGTCTTCTGACTCCTGCGCGAGCATGCAGCCCATGGTAGTCTCAGTTACCGAAAGGTACAATATCAACGGTCTCCCCGGCTCTGGTGGTGACAACACGGGCGGGTTCTGTAGATACTCTTTGATCTGCTCAAAAGCTGCTTGACATCGGCTGTCCCATTGGAATTTCTTTCCTTTCTTCAGGAGACCAAAAAGTGGTTCACAAGTCAAGGTTAATTTAGAAATAAACCGTCTTATGAATTGCACTTTACCCAGAAAGCCTCGCACCTCCTTTTCAGTCCTTGGTGGTGGCATTTCTAAGATGGCCTTGATTTTGAAAGGGTCGACCTCGATGCCCCTTTGTGTAATCAGAAACCCTAGCATCTTCCCTGCTGTAACACCAAACGTGCATTTATGGGGATTCAGTCGCAGCCGAAACTCCTTGATCCTTTGAAAGAATTTTTGTAAGGCGGTGTAGTGGCCCTCTCTATCTTTGGACTTGACAATTATGTCGTCCACGTACACCTCGACCTCTTTATGGATCATATCATGCAATATTGTAGTTGCTGCCCGTTGATACGTAGCTCCAGCATTTTTCAACCCGAATGGCATCACTCTGTAACAATATGTACCCCACGGGGTAGTGAACGCAGTCTTCTCCCAGTCTTCGGGTGCCATTACTATCTGATTATAGCCTGAGAAACCATCCATAAATGAAAGCAAGGCGTGTCCTGCCGTGAAATCCACCAATTCATCAATGTGTGGCAAGGGAAAGTCATCCTTCGGACTGGCCTTGTTCAAATCTCTGAAGTCTACACAGACCCGAATTCTGCCATCCTTCTTTGGCACCGGAACAATATTGGCCAACCAAGTTGGATATTCAGATACCAGCAGGAACCCTGTGTCAATTTGCTTGGTGACCTCTTCCTTAATTTTGAGGGCCCAGTCCGGGCAAATCCTTTTGAGTTTCTGTTTGACAGGGCAGGCCTCGGGATCAAGAGGGATCCGGTGCTGTATAATCTCAGGATCGATTCCAGGCATGTCTTTGTAGGACCACGCGAAAACATCTTTGAAATCTTTTAATAAAGCGACTAAGCGCTCGCGCTCCTCTGAAGACAACGTGGACCCGATCTGGACCAGCCGCGGGTCCTTCTCAGTACCAACATTCACAGTAGTGATTTCATCCATTAAAGGTTTAACAAATCTTTCCTGCTCTTGATCAATTAATCGTTGCAAAACTGGGGAAATTTCTCCCTCGTTGTTTTCATCAAAATTTTGAAAATCCTGATTTAAGCAATAAATCAAAGGCACAGAAAAATACTCAGAAACCACATCCACATCATTCTCATTAAATATTTCCAAGCCGTCAGATTCCTCTGTTACAACAGACTCAAAAGAAAATGAAAATGACGACCTAGACAGGACTGTGGCATCCGGGTTATCACCCCCAGGAATACCGGACTCAGACTCAGTCGAGCTGGAATCTGATTCTGACGCACAAGATTCGGTAGAATCAGATTCCGGCTCACTACCTGACCCGGAACTGCTAGATAAAAAGCCTTCTTCATATTGCCAGATGAGAGAAGGTGCGATAGATGCATCCAAGATCGGCGCTGGAAAGCCCGTAGCTATTTCATCTTCAATCATAGAAACCGAAGAGTTATCCCCCAAGCACTCTTGGCCGATCGGAGGATCTGATAGTAGACTCGCCAGTGCTACCCCCATTTCAAGCTCTGTGCTCTTAGGATCTACTACTTCACACTGCTCAACCTCAGTTGGTGGGTCTGTCTGCGCTTCGGCAACGTCATCCCCAGATAATTGTATCTCGAAGAAGATTTCAAAACCAGGCACGCGCGTCCCCTCCGCGTTTAGCCATGGCTCCGGGAAGCAGCAGAATGGAAAATCTTCCCCCTCCCGGACGAAACGTCCGTTTAGGGTACCCCAGATGGGCCTGTGCATTAACTCAAATGGCTTCCCGGCCTTCTTTGCCCTGGCCCTTCCGGCCATTTCTTTTCCTTTTCTCACCCAGTCCTCTTTGGTGGGCAGATAACCCAGTCCAAAGGCGTGAGGGTTGTGTGGCACTTCGGCCAACACTGAGACGCCCTTCCGGCCGCTTCTCCCTAATCCCATCCCGGGGGTATGTTTTAGCTTGTTCATGAGGTAGATAGACTGTGCACTAACGTACATGCCCTCATTCACAGCCATGACATTCTGCACCACTTGAGCCTCGGCCAAAGTGAACCTCGACAAAAACACATCCTCCGTGCCGTGCTTGATCTCCAAGACAGGTGTGGATACTTCCGGCGGGGGATGGATTGATGAATTCCCAAAAACGATCGCTACCCCTTTCCCGTGAGGGTACTTTAACATCTGATGTAGAGTGGAAGAGACTGCTTTGACCTGGTGCAACCACGGTCGCCCCAAAAGTAGGTTAAAGGTTGCGGGAACGTCCAAGATATGAAATTCGATGCTGTGTTGTCCTGGACCAACCTTGGTTTGAATTTTAACAGTCCCCATCACTTCTCTGCTGGTATTGTCATATGCTCTGATCACTTGGGTGGTTAGGACGAAGTCCACGGGTTTCAACCCGATTGCATATGCCGTTCTGGTTGGGCAGACATTAATCGCAGACCCGGTATCGACAAGTACCACCGGTATCCACTTATCTCTACATTCCACAGAAATATAGAGAGGTTTGTTATGACTTGTGCCCTCAGGCGGTAGCTCCTTGTCCGAAAAGGTTAATGCCGGGGAACCTGCTCCCGGAAAAACCAGCCCAACCAGCTGTTCAGGCGTGGTGTCTATGGAGAGTTTGGACTTGTCCATAGTAGATAGGACAGTTTCTCTGTGTACTCGTGATGCCATTAGCAGTCCCCAGATGGAGATGTCTGCTTGTATCTTCTTTAACTGTTTCAGCACAGCTTCATCTTCAATCTGCTTCTCCTTCTGTTTCTCCGCTTCTCTATCCTTCCCGGATGCCTCGGGTTGGTCCAGGTGTGGGGGTTTGAAGTACCGCCCACTTCTTGTCATATGGTCAACCTCATCGAGGTACCAAGTGTCATCCGGTTGATTATTTCCCCAGTCTTCATCCGTGTGGGCAAGACATAAGTCATCGTCTTCCCACCACATTCCGTCGGCAGCCAACAGACACCTGTCTGGCTCCGGTTTAGTTGTACTCGCAGTATTCCCTGTCCACATGCTCGCAGCATTCTCTATCTTCGTGCACACAACACTTTCAGTCCCCTCAGGGCCTTTAGCTTTCCTAATTCTCTCAGCTTCCTCAAACTTTTCTCGTTCCAGTTGCATCAGTACAGCTGGTTGTTCAGCATTTCTCGTATCCTTAATGCCCAAATCTCGAGCAGAATTCTTAGCACCGGCGTTCTCCGGCGATACAACTTGACTTTCGGCCATTCCGGCCACAACTGATACTTCCGCCCCTGCCGGGCTTTGTTTTGGTTGGGCTTCCCCCACTGCATCTGGTTGATCCTCGAGCCATCCAGTGGCCTCCGCTGATCCCTCATAATCGTACCAATTGATTGACGCATCCCCCAGTTCCTGGTCATCGAGAAATTGTAGGTTGGCAAAGTCCTCCTCTACGGCTGTCAGATCATCTGCCCATAGCCCGGATCCATCCCCTTGGATCATGCATAGCTCTCCTGTCTCTGGCAATTCTATACCTAGCCTAATTCGGCTCGTTGATAGGATATACTTGCTTGGATCATAGGCTCCCCCAGCAAAATTCTGTCCAGTCCCAGATTCAACAATCTCATTCTTTCCCAAAATCTGCCCTGCTTTGTCTTCGACGGTCACCACCATCGGTTCTGGTTGGGTTTTGGAGATGTCCACCATGCACAAGAAATCAGTGCAATCGGGGAGGAGCACCTCTGGCTTGGGTAGGTGGTTGGGCTTAATATAGATGCTAGGATCGTAAGATGCGACCCTAGTCTGGATAAAATTAATTCTGTTGGGAGGGGGAGGTTGGTTATGTGGTGGGAGAGGGTTGGTTGTGACATTGGGTTTATCAGGAAGCACGATCACCTGTTTGTCAATAAGATCCTGGATCTCATGACGCAATCTGTAACAACGGTCGGTGTCGTGACCGTGTTGTTGGTGATATGCGCAGTACTTTGACGGGTCATAAGAGGGGGGGAGTGGATTCGGTAATGGCTTTGGCTCCAGGGGTTTTAAATGATTTTTTCTGATCAATATTCCCAGAACTTTGGTCAGAGGCATATATAGTGGGGTAAAGGTTCTTTGGCCTCGCGGTTGGAATCTGTTGGTTTGTGTGTTGCTTCCGGACGCGCCGGAGAAGGGTGTGGCAGTCACGGGCCTTGGAGGGGGAGGGGGAGTGGTGGTGACAATACTAACTTCCGAGGCTCTCGTATTTGCAGCGCCACTCGGGCCCGCATTGTTGTTACGGTTGAACGTCCTCCTCGGTTGTTCTCTGTCATGGTCAAACAGACCTTGTTTCATTGCGTCTTCGATTTGCACCCCCATCTCATGTAAATCTGCGAAAGTAGGAAAGGGGACTACAATCATTCTCTGCATCAACTTCGGGTGGAGATTGCGCACAATCATCCGGATTTGATCTTTGTCAGTGGGCCTTAAAGTCATCATTGACGCCTTTGCCCTCCATCGGATCACAAAGTCCGAGAAAGTTTCCTTGGGCTCTTGCCTTGTCGTTTCGAGATCACGAGTTGTAATCTCGATCTAAGTGTTGTACGAATATTGCGTGACAAAGGCCTCAGCCATATCATCCCAATTTTTCTTCACTTCATCTTGTAACTTTGCGTACCAGTGGGAGGCCACACCTGACAGGGTTCGGCCGAATAGTGAAAGCTTTTGTGGTCGTGTTAAGCCCATTGGCCGCAAGATGTCTGCAAACAGTCGGAGATGGACCATAGGGTCGCCGGACCCGTCAAAGCGGTCGATTTGTGGCATTTTGAACCTATCGGGGAGTGTCACGGCCTCCTCGGTATATCCGTCTTCGATATCCAGCATAGCCTTGACCCCTTGGGATTTCTTAAAGAGCTTCTCCAGTTTGCTCAATTTCAGAGCTGTATGATCAACCTCGACCTCAAAGGGAGAGTCCGGGTGATTAGGTGTATGGACCTTGGACAATTGTGGTGGAAGCGGGGGCGGAGCTGGCCCCGTTGGAAGATTTGTGTCCTCTTGCAGATTTTGGATAGTCGGCACAGTATTCTGGGTGTTCGGAGGAGCGTTCTGAACAACAGGTGTCTGCTCAGGTAATGGGGCCCCTGCCGGAGGAGGAATTTGGTGTGAAGCAGATGCCGTATTCTGTTGTTGCAGTCTGGTAATCAGTTCAGCCTACTGGGTCATAATTTCGGCCTGTTGCTTAGCGAGTTCATCCCGGCGAATGGCATCCTGCTGCATGGCCCGCATGGTTTCCTGCATTTGGCGCATCATTTCCTCAACTCCTGTCGGTGCCGTCATACTGTTTTGATTTGTCTGAACTATCGGCAGATCTGTCTCAATGGGGATCTCAATCTGACTGTCCACTGATAGGGGAAACCACTGTTCTGGTGCTCTCTGTTCAGATACACTGCGCTTTTTCTACTTCCTTCTGGTAACAGGGGGTAGAGAATGGAACACTGGCTGTCCGTCGATTAGATCCTCAGATCGATGGAGTCGACGACCTCGTGTCCAAAGTGCTTGGGGAATGCCTGCTGGGTTGGAAGCAATTGTGCTAAAAACTGACCTAGCAAAAGATAAATAAAGCGAAAAGGAAATAAATAAACAGATAAACGGGCAGCATAACAGCTTAAAATAAAATGCATGACACACAGTCGGGCATAACAACACGCAGTCAATAAGCTGAATACACACTGTCCTCAAACACTGATTATTATCCCTGTATCACTGTCCCCTAAAACAGAATCTAATACCCGCAGATAGCTGATTCTCAAATACTGGCTGCTGCCCGCAGGCCTGATACCCATAATACCGAACTGATGCCCGCAGGCCTGATGCCGACAATACTGAACTGATGCCCGCAGGCCTGATACTCAAACTCATATACTAATCTGAGGCCCGCAGGCCTGATACTGACAATACTGAACTGAAGCCCGCAGGCTTGATGCCCAAACTGATATACTGATACATGCATTCCTGTAGAGACGCACTCTAAAGCACATAACAGATAAGTGAGAGCCAAAACACCCCTATATTGGGGTAGGGTTTCCCTGTCCTATTTTGTCAGGAGCTAGGGTTTCATTACGCACGCAGCGGTTTCAAACAACCTATAAACGGGTAAGCAACCTGTCCTAATTTGGAATGGTCACTATGGATCCGAATATGCACTAGGTCGAAAGGTCAAAGAGGGTGCCCCGGTAAAACCGGGGTTTGTGTTCCCATACTGGCAGAGCCCACAACCGGTCAGCCTTATGGTCATGCCTTGACAAGACAAGCCTCCGGCAAACCGTTCAGGAATAGCAGATGGCAAACACGGTGTCCTAGGCGCACCAATGCAAATGCAATGCAAAGAAACACACAAGTGTAGTCAAAAACAGATATCATGAGTTCGAGTCAAGCTCTCTAAGTCCCCAGCAGAGACGCCAGAAACTGTAACAAGCCCGCGGGGGGACCTCGCCACAGCTCGGACTCGGCTTTCGTAGTCACGGTTCTTAATCTGAACCAAAGAGTCCAAATCCGGCAAATCATTTTAAGAAAAAACAGATTTTTGAAAGAAGTGCCAAACATGGACTGCTTTGCCAGATACAGAGTCGCCACCTAAATATTTTATTTTGGGAAATTTAGGAAACCCTGACTCGGTGCCAAAAGGCCACGTGTCCGTCATCACCAAAGTTGCCTCGGCTCGGGAACTTGGGTACGATTGGGGAAGGTCACTTCGTGAGAACCCCCGCTCACCCGGTCATAGACCGGCCTCTACTAACCATGATATCAATTTTTGAAAACATTGTGAGTTCTTATTCCGGTTTATTAGCCTAGGTTACTATGTGATGCGCACAGCATACAAATATAGACCGGGTCGCCTGAATTGGAATGAAACATTTCATGTTTGTTTTTGAAAATGGTTTGCTACCCGCAGGTAGGCTTTAAAACATTTGATGATTTATTCCAATTTAAGTAACCCAACCTTCACCCACAGGCATTCAGGCAGTTATATCATATAAGCACATAGTCTCATGGTAAGCATGCTATTCATGGCAGTCACTCACACGCATGCAAGGATGCTAAAGCATAGAACTTACCGAGTACTCCAAGCCAAAATAGAAACTACATTAGAAATCATGCATGATCCTAAGTATACAAAAATGCCTAATGCAACACATGCAAAATGCAACTATAGCAGGCTCGGCTGTTCTAAGATGGCATATGAAATGCTACAACTATCATGTATTCAATTTGGAATTGAAAGTACAATGCAGTTAGTATGGTGCGCCGAGCCCGGTGCATGCAAAACAGATGAATGAATGCAAACATGTTGTCATACTGTATGCTAATTTAAATATGCCCTAATCTAACCATCATAAGAGGATAAATAAAAGGGAGAAAGACGTGGGGTTGGAAGACATACAACACACACACGCACACTTATTACAGTTGTGCCCTCACTCGAAGGGTCCGAATAAATAATACAGTCCAAATATTACAGTCCCGAATAAAAGAATATTACAGTCCAAAATATTACAAAATCCTAATTAATTAACAAATTCCTAATTAATAAATAAAACTGGCATGCAAGCCAGGGACTGCCTTGCTTCTGATGGATGATGCATGTCCAGGTTGTCTTGCGCGGAAATCCACCGGAATGCCCCAATTAGCCTCTGTTTACACCTGTTCTTGAAATGCGTGCCAAGCCCCAAAAAGTTGCTGATTCTTCGTTTTGCTGCAACAGAGAGCAGGAAAGGGGCATAGCAATGTATTTGCACAGATATATGCATGTCTCGATCCTCGTGCCACCAATCACGCATACCGAGGCATGATGGCCGAGAAGTCGAAATGCACAATTCAATATAGGATGAATGCACATGAAACTACAGCTAAAACCTAACTCCATCATGGATAATCCGGAGTGTCGGTGACAGGGGAATTGAGACACATTCCGTCATTCGGAGTACGAAATGTACCTCGTTTCCCGTGCCCGGGCTAACTCCTATCCCGAACATGATGCAATATGCATGATATGCATGAAATGCAACTAAGATACAATCCTAACATACACAATGCTATGGAACGACATGCCTCGAAATGCGTGCACACAAGCACGCAAACTGAGAAAATGGTATATGCAATGCAAGTGACTAAAATGGCATGGAAAAGGGAACATGGACTTATACTAACATGAGAGAGCCTCAGCCACACTCACATAAGAAGCCGGTTGATGAAAATGCAGTGCCTCGAAATGCGTGCACGCGGGCACGCAAACCGAGGCGATGACATACGCAATGCAAATGACATGAAAGCATGATATGGGCTTATACCAACATTAGTGAGCCTCAGCCACACTCACATAGGATGCCGGCGGATGAAAATAAGGTGCCTTGAAATGCATGCACACGGGCACGCAAACCGAGGCGATGGCAGAATGCGATGTAATGACATGAAAACATGGTATGGGCTTATACCAACATGAGTGAGCCTCAGCCACACTCACATAGGATGTCGGCGGATAAAAAAGAAGTGCCTCGAAATGCGTGCACACGGCCACGCAAACCGAGGCGATGACAAAGTGCGATGCAATGACATGAAAACATGATATGGGCTTATACCAACATGAGTGAGCCTCAGCCACACTCACATAGGATGCTGGCGGATGAAAATGAGGTGCCTCGAAATGCGTGCACACGGGCACGCCAACCGAGGCGATGGCAGAATGCGATGTAAATGACATGCCATGGCCAAGGCAGCCCAGCCAAAGCCAGCAGCTTGCCATGCCAAGGCCAATGCAGCCCAGCCAAAGCTAGCAGCATGCCATGCCACGGCCAAGGCCCGCAGCATGCCATGCCAAGGCCAAGGTAGTCCAGCCAAAGACAGCAGCATGCTATGCCAAGGCCAAGGCTAGCAGCATGCCATGCCACGGCCAAGGCAGCCCAGCCAAAGCCAGCAGCATGCCATGCCACGGCCAAGGCCAGCAGCATGCCATGCCAAGGCCAAGGCAGCCCAGCCCAAGCCAGCAGCTTGCCATGCCAAGGCCAAGGCCAGCAGCATGCCATGCCACGGCCAAGGCAGCCCAGCCCAAGCTAGCAGCATGCCATGCCAAGGCCAAGGCCAGCCGCATGTCATGCCAACACCAAAGCCAGCCGCATGCCATGCCAAGACCAAGGCAGCCCAGCCCAAGCCAGCAGCATGCCATGCCAAGGCCAAGGCCAGCAGCATGCCATGCCATGGCCAAGGCAGCCCAGCCAAAGCCAGCAGCATGCGATGCCAAGGCCAAGGCCAGCAGCATGCCATGCCAAGGCCAAGGCAGCCCAGCCCAAGCCAGCAGCATGTCATGCCAAGGCTAACGCCAGCAGCATGCCATGCCACGGCCAAGGCAGCCCAGCCAAAACCAGCAGCATGCCATACCAAGGCCAAGGCCAATAGCATGCCATGCCACGGAAAAGGCAGCCCAGCCAAAGCCAGCAGCATGCCATGCCAAGGGCCAAGGCCAGCAGCATGCCATGCCACGGCCAAGGTAGCCCAGCCAAAGCCAGCAGCATGCCATGCCAAGGCCAAGGAAGCCCAGCCCAAGCCAGCAACATGCCATGCCAACCAAGGCCAGCAGCATGCCAGGCCACGGTCAAGGCAGCCCAGCCAAAGCCAGCACCATGCCATGCCAAGGCCAAGGCCAGCAACATGCCATGCCAAGGACAAGGCAGCGCAGCCAAAGCCAGCAGCATGCCATGCCAAGGCCAATGCCAGCAACATGCCATGCCAAGGCCAAGGCAGCCCAGCCCAAGCCAGCAGCATGCCATGCCAAGGCCATGGCCAGCATCATGCCATGCCAAGTCCAAGGTAGCCCAGCCCAATCCAGCAGCATGTCATGCCAAGGCCAAGGCCAGCAGCATGCCATGCCACGGCCAAGGCAGCCCAGCCAAAGCCAGCAGCATGCCATGCCAAGGCCAAGGCCAGCAGCATGCCATGCCACGGCAAAGGCGGCCCAGCCAAAGCCAGCAGCATGCCATGCCAAGGGCCAAGGCCAGCAGCATGACATGCCACGGCCAAGTCATTCCAGCCAAAGCCAGCAGCATGCCATGCCAAGGCCAAGGCCAGCAGCATGCCATTCCAGGGCCAAGGCAGCCCAGCCAAAGCCAGCAGCATGTCATGCCAAGCCCTGGGCCAACTGCATGGCATGCCAAGGCCAAGCCCAGCCGCATGCCATGCCAAGGCTGAGGCAGCCCAGCCCAAGCCAACAGCATGCCATGCCAAGGCCAAGGCCAGCAGCATGCCATGCCATGGCCAAGGCAGCCCAGCCAGAGCCAGCAGCATGCCATGCCAAGGCTAAGGCCAAGGCATCGCAGCCAAAGCCAACAGCATGCCATGCCAAGGTCGAGGCCAGCAGCATGCCATGCCACAGCGAAGGCAGCCCAGCCTAAGCCAGCAGGATGCCATGCCAAGGCCAAGGCCAGCCGCATGCCATGCCAAGGCTAAGGCGGCCCAGCCCAAGCTAGCAGCATGCCATGCCAAGGCCAAGGCCAGCAGCATGCCATGCCACGGCCAAGGCAGCCTAGCCAAAGCCAACAGCATGCCATGCCAAGGCCAAGGCAGCCCAGCCCAAGCCAGCAACATGCCATGCCAAGGCCAAGGCCAGCAGCATGCCATGCCACGGCCATGGCAGCCCAGCCAAAGCCAGCAGTATGCCATGCCAAGGCCAAGGCCAGCAGCATGCCATGCCAAGGCTAAGGCCAGCAGCATGCCATGCCAAGGCCAAGGCAGCGCAGCCAAAGTCAGCAGCATGCCATGCCAAGGCCAATGCTAGCAGCATGCCATGCCAAGGCCAAGGCCAGCAGCATGCCATGCCAAGGCCAAGGCAGCCCAGCCAAAGCCAGCAGCATGCCATGCCAAGGCCAAGGCCAACAGCATGCCATGCGATGGCCAACTAAGTCTCCGGATTCGGAGAGCCCTTCGTGGATATCACGATTGCCCAAACTAAGTCTCTGGATTCGAAGCCCCCTTTGGTGCATGACACCTTAGGGCCGACTAAGACTTCGGATTCGGAGCGCCCTTCGTGGATATCACGATTGGCCAAACTAAGTCTCCAGATTCGGAGCCCCCTTTAGTGCACGACGCCTTAGCGTCGACAAAGACTCCGAATTCAGAGCGCCCATCGTGGATATCACGATTGGCCAAACTAAGTCTCCGGATTCGGAGCCCCTTTAGTGCATGACACCTTAGGGCCGATTAAAGTATTTGGATTCGGAGCCCCCTTTGGTGTATGACACCTTAGGGCTGATTAAAGTCTCCGGATTCGGAACCCCTTTGGTGCATGACACCTTAGGGCCGACTAAGGCTCCGGATTCGGTGCGCCCTTCGTGGATATCACGATTCGCCAAACTAAGCCTCCGGATTCGGAGCCGGCTTTGGTGCATTACTCCTTAGGCCTGACTAAGACTCCGATTTCAGAGCGCCCTTCGTGGATATCCCGATTGCCCAAACTAAGTCTCCGGATTCGGAGCCCCCTCTGGTGCATGACACCTTTGGGCCGACTAAGACTCCGGATTCGAAGCGCCCTTCATGGATATCACGATTGGCCGAACTAAATCTCCGAATTCGGAGCCCCTTTTGGTGCATGACACCTTAGGGTTGACTAAGACTCCGGATTCGGGGTGACCATCGTGGATTACACAATTGGCAAACACAAAGTCTCCGGATTCGGAGCCCCCTTTGGTGCATGACACCTTAGGGCCGATTACAGTCTCCGGATTAGGAGCCCCTTCGGTGCATGACACCTTAGGGCCGACTAAAACTCCAGATTCGGAGCGCCCTTCGTGGATATCACGATTCGCCAAACTAAGTCTCCGGATTCAGAGCCCACTTTGGTGCGTGACACCTGAGGGCCGACTAAGACTCCGGATTCGCAGCGCCCTTCATGGATATCACGATTGGCGAAACTAAGTCTCTGGATTCGGAGCCCCCTTTGGTGCATGACACCTTAGGGCCGACTAAGACTCCGTATTCGGAGCGCCCTTCATGGATATCACGATTGGCCAAACTAAGTCTCCGGATTCGGAGTCCCCTTTGGTGTATGACACCTTAGGGCCGACTAAGACTCCAGATTCGGAGCTCCCTTTGGTGTATGACACCTTAGGGCCGACTAAGACTTCAGATTCGGAGCCGCCTTCGTGGATATCATGATTGGCCAAACTATGTCTATGGATTCGGAGTTGCCTTTGGTGCATGACACCTTAGGGCCGACTAAGACTCCGGATTCAGAGCGCCGTTCGTGGATATCACTATTGGCCGAGCTAAGTCTCCGGATTCGGAGCCCCCTTTGGTGCATGACACCTTAGGGCCGACTAAGACTCTAGATTCGGAGCGCCCAATGTGGATATCACGATTGGACAAACTAAGTCTCCGGATTCGGAGCCCCTTTTGTGCATGACACGTTAGGGCCGATTTAATGGATATCACGATTGGCCGAACTAAATCTCCGGATTCGGAGCCGCCTTTGGTGCATGACACCTTAGGGCGGACTAAGACTCCGGATTCGGAGCGCCCTTTGGTGTATGACACCTTACGGCCGACTAAGACTCAAAATTCTTAGCGGCCTTTGTGGATATCACGATTGGCCAAACTAAGTCTCTGGATTCAGAGTTCCCTTTGGTACATGACACCTTAAAGCCGACTAAGACTCCGGATTCAGAGTGCCCTTCATCGATGTCACGATTGGCCAAACTAAGTCTCTGGATTCGGAGCCCCTTTGGTGTATGACACCTTAGGGCCGATTAAAGTCCCCGGATTCGGAACCCCTTTGGTGCATGACACCGTAGGGCCGACTAAGGCTCCGGATTCGGAGCGCCCTTTGGTGCATGACACCTTAGGGCCGACTAAGACTCCGAATTTGGGGCCCCCTTTTGGTGTATGACACCTTAGGGCCGATTAAAGTCTCCGGATTCGGAACCACTTTGGTGCATGACACCGTAGGGCCGTCTAAGACTCCGGATTCGGTGCGCCCTTCGTGGATATAACGATTCACCAAACTAAGTCTCCGGATTCGGAGCCGACTTTGGTGCATGACTCTTTAGGGCCGACTAAGACTCCGGATTCAGAGAGCCCTTCGTGGATATCACGATTGCCCAAACTAAGTCTCCGGATTCGAAGCCCCCTTTGGTGCATGACACCTTAGGGCCAACTAAGACTTCGGATTCGGAGCGCCCTTCGTGGATATCACGATTGGCCAAACTAAGTCTCCAGAATCGGAGCCCCCTTTGGTGCATGACACCTTAGCGTAGACAAAGACTCCGGATTCAGAGCGCCCATCGTGGATATCACGATTGGGCAAACTAAGTCTCCGAATTTGGAGCCCCCTTTGGTGCATGACACCTTAGGGCCGATTAAAGTCTCTGGATTCGGAGCCTCCTTTGGTGTATGACACCTTAGGGCCGATTAAAGTCTCCGGATTCGGAACACCTTTGGTGCATGACACCTTGGGGCCGACTAAGGCTCCGGATTCGGTGCGCCCTTCGTGGATATCACAATTCGCCAAACTAAGCCTCCGGATTCGGAGCCGGCTTTGGTGCATGACTCCTTAGGGCCGACTAAGACTCCGGATTCGGAGCGCCCTTCGTGGATATCACGATTGGCCAAACTAAGTCTCCGGATTCGGAGCCCCCTTTGGTGCATGACACCTTTGGGCCGACTAAGACTCCGTATTCGGAGCACCCATCGTGGATATCACGATTGGCCGAACTAAGTCTCCGGATTCGGAGCCCCCTTTGGTGCATGACACCTTATGGCCGATTACAGTGTCTGGATTAGGAGCCCCTTCGGTTCATGACACCTTAGGGCCGACTAAAACTCTGGATTTGGAGTGCCCTTCGTGGATATCATGATTGCCCAAACTAAGTCTCCGGATTCGGGGCCCCTTTTGGTGCATGACACCTTAAGGCTGGCTCAGACTTCGGATTCCGTGCGCCCTTCGTGGATATCATGATTGGCCAAACTAAGTCTCCGGATTGGGAGCCCCCTTTGGTGCATGGCAGCTTAGGGTCGACTAAGACTCCAGATTCGGAGTGCCCATCGTGGATATCACGATTGGCCGAACTAAGTCTCCAAAGTCGGAGCCCCTTTGGTGCATGACACCTTAGGGCCGACTAAGACTCCGGATTCGGAGCGCCCTTCATGGATATCACGATTGGCCAAACTAAGTCTCTAAATTCAGAGCCCCGTTTGGTGCATGACACCTTAGGGCCGACTAAGACTCCGGATTCGGAGCGCCCTTCGTGGATATCACGATTGGCCAAACTAAGCCTCCGAATTAGGAGCCCCCTTTAGTGTATGACACCTTGGGCCGACTTAGACTCCGGATTCGAAGCTCCCTTCATGGATATCGCTATTGGCCGAACTAAGTCTCTGGATTCGGTGCTCCCTTTGGTGCATGATATCTTAGGGCCGACTAAGACTTCGGATTCAGAGCGCCTTTCGTGGATATCAAGATTGGCCAAACTAAGTCTCCGGATTCGGAGCCCCTTTGGTGCATGACACCTTTGGGCCGACGAAGACTCCGGATTCAGAGCCCCCTTTTGGTGTATGACACCTTAGGGCCGATTAAAGTCTCCGGATTCGGAACCCCTTTGGTGCATGACACCGTAGGGCCGTCTAAGACTCCGGATTCGGTGCGCCCTTCGTGGATATAACGATTCGCCAAACTAAGTCTCCGGATTCGGAGACGGCTTTGGTGCATGACTCTTTAGGGCCGACTAAGACTCCGGATTCGGAGAGCCCTTCGTGGATATCACGATTGCCCAAACTAAGACTCCGGATTCAGAGCCCCCTTTGGTGCATGACACCTTAGGGCCGACTAAGACTTCAGATTCGGAGCGCCCTTCGTGGATATCACGATTGGCCAAACTAAGTCTCTAGATTCGGAGCCCCCTTTGGTACATGACACCTTAGCGTCGACAAAGACTCCGGATTCAGAGCGCCCATCGTGGATATCATGATTGGTCAAACTAAGTCTCCAGATTCGGAGCCCCTTTTGGTGCATGACACCATAGGGCCGAATAAAGTCTCTGGATTCGGAGCCCCCTTTGATGTATGACACCTTAGGGCCGACTAAGGCTCCGGATTCGGTGCGCCCTTCGTGGATATCACGATTCGCCAAACTATGCCTCCGGATTCGGAGCCAGCTTTGGTGCGTGACTCCTTAGGGCCGACTAAGACTCCGGATTCGGAGCGCCCTTCGTGGATATCACGATTGCCCAAACTAAGTCTCCGGATTCGGAGCCCCCTTTGGTGCATGACACCTTTGGGCCGACTAAGACTCCGGATTCGGAGCACCCTTCGTGGATATCACGATTGGCCGAACTAAGTCTTCGGATTCAGAGCCCCCTTTGGTGCATGACACCTTAGGGTCAACTAAGACTCCGGATTCGGGGCGGCCATCGTGGATTACACGATTGGCAAAACTAAGTCTCCGGATTCGGAGCCCCCTTTGGTGCATGACACCTTAGGGCCAATTACAGTCTCCGGATTAGGAGCCCCTTCGGTGCATGACACCTTTGGGCCGACTAAAACTCCGGATTCGGAGCGCCCTTCGTGGATATCACGATTCGCCAAACTAAGTCTCCGGATTCAGAGCCCACTTTGGTGCATGACACCTGAGGGCTGACTAAGACTCCGGATTCGGAGCGCCCTTCATGGATATCACGATTGGCCAAACTAAGTCTCTGGATTCGGAGCCCCCTTTGGTGCATGACATCTTAGAGCCGACTAAGACTCCGTATTCGGAGCGCCCTTCATGGATATCACGATTGGCCCAACTAAGTCTCCGGATTCGGAGCCCCCTTTGGTGTATGACACCTTAGGGCCGACTAAGACTCCGGATTCGGAGCCCCCTTTGGTGTATGACACCTTAGGGCCGACTAAGACTCCGGATTCGGAGCTGCCTTCATGGATATCATGTAATAACCCGACCCTCATATCTGTTTCTAGTATATTTTCGATCTGTTATTCTGTGCATTTACTTGCTTTCTGTGAAAAGTGATTTATATCTATGGCATTTTTATTAGTGTATTTGGAACCTCCCTATTTTATTTTGGGCTATTGATTGTGGTGGTAATATGATGGTAAAGTAAGATTGGATCAAAAACTTTAATTTGAATAATTCGTTTACGACCAACCGTCACTCTTTTGCCCTTTTCTTGTTCCACACTTGGAATTTGGATGTGAGGTTAGAACCATTGGAAAGCTTATTTTCGGGGCTTCAATTTGGGCATAAGAATGACCTAAAACGAGTCCGGATGAGAGAGTTACGTCTGTTTGAAGTTTTCATATATGTGCTGGAAGCAGGACCGCACGTGCGGGAAATGCGGCGCACGTGCGGCGATGTGCGGGGCAGCAGCTCAAAAACGTGATTTTTGAGTCATTTCTTAGATTTTATTTTCCTCTCTTCTTCTTCCCTCTTCCATGTCCGAAACCCTAGCTCCCAAAACCTTGATTTCCTCCACTTTTCTCAACAAATTAACCATGAATCTTGCATCAAGGATGGAGAATAAGAGGAGATCACCACTTTCTACCGAATGGAATTCTGAAATTTTTGAGGTATGTTGGGGTATGTTGGGGTTCTATTATGGGGTTTAGAGTATGGTTTATGGGTTATGGACCTAGGGTGCCTAATAAATGAGAAGATTTGGAATAAAAAGTAATGGGTTAAGAAGATTTAAAATTGTATTTGAAATTTGTAGATTTCTTAGAAACCCTAGGTTGGTTTTTGATGATAATCCATGATTTGGCCCAAATTGATAGTTGAATCATGAAAGTGGTAAGTTGAATTAGATTTGTTCAAGTTTAATTGGAATTTGGTTATGTTTGAAAATTATGTTTAAATTTTGCGATTGAACTTTGTTAAATGCATTGTAAATTATGTTTTAATAAAAGGGAAATTGGGGGAAAAGATTTATTGATAATGTGGATGATATAAATTCGATTATGGAATGTTGAAATGGAATTTAAGAATTCCTTTTGAGATATGTTGAATTGTGATGATTATGTGGGATGATATTAACTATGTTGATATTAATTTTTGTGACCTAAAATGTGAAGTTTTCAAGAATGGGTTTAATCCCAAATCATTTTACTAAATATTTGTGGGCTTGCTTAGTTATTAAACCAAGAGAATGGTTTAATAGGATTTCTTATGGGGATAGGGAAATGTTTGGTTTTTGGTGAAAACACTAGAAATTTAAGGGGTTTTGGGGAACATGGAAATGTTCATAAAAATCCTTTCTTTCTTTGAGTAGAAGATGAATGGATGTAAATTCCATAATGTGTTTTGTAAGACTAGTAATCTTATATATATATATATATATTGAGTTGGAGAAGTAGGTTTGAAACTTCTTGCTGCAAAATATTGTTTGCTCTGTTTTACATGCTTAACCCTCTGGTATTTCTGGAATTTGTGATTGATGCCTTACTGTATAAGTTGTGTACACGTGTAGGGCATAACCTGAGAAGGACGAGCACTCTGTTATAGCACTGTGAGTAATAGTACTCTAATGCACATTATTTACCGTTAATAATGATTCTTATTAACATCTTGTTCCCCGTGGTCAATTAAGTTAACATGTATGTGGAACGAGAATTAGTGTGAACCTATGCAAACATTGAAGGATTTGGCACACACTAACATGATACAGATATCTACCTAAAGTGGATCATCAAAACGAATAATTGGATAAGACTACAGGTTGTTTGTACATTAATAACCATTATGAAATTATGTTAAATATTAGATGAACCTCTGAATGACTCAATCCGAAGAAAGAATTGAATGTCAATAACACGATTATGTGAACCACGTTATGATGTGAATGGCTCCACTCTTATTAATGTAATGGAGCATTTACCTTCTGTTTATTGCTAATAGTGTTGTTCTATTATTGTGGGACAATTATGTCACCTTATGAGAAACCATGGGAAAATCTAAGAGCATTATTGGGTACTACGTTCTGTTTATTATTGATAATGGATACTAGCACACTGTTATCTGTAAGTCAGTTGTATGAATTTATAACGAACAAGGGGAATGTAAGTGTATTACGAGATTATGATATCTGCGTATCTCTGGACTCGTTTAATATGTACTAACATTCTGTTATCTGTGAACTAGAGGTAGTAATTCATGACAAACAAATGGGATGTGACTGCATTATGGAGTTCAATCTAGTAATAGTTGCTATTAGCACTCTGTTGAACGTAACGTAACTATGTTACCTCATGTGAATAATTAGAAGGAACTATGTGCTTCTTTATGAACTTATGAGGCCGAGGGCCAACTTGTGAATTTGTGAATTTATGAGGCCGAGGGCCAGCTTGCGAAATTATGAATATTTGTGAAATCTATGAACTTATGAGGCAAAGGGCCGACTTATGAATCTATGAACTTATGAGGCCGAGGGCCAACTTGTGAATTTGTGAACTTATGAGGCCGAGGGCCAGCTTGTGAAATTATGAATATTTGTGAAATCTATGAACTTATGAGGCAAAGGGCCGACTTATGAATCTATGAACTTATGAGGCCGAGGGCCGACTTGTGAATTTGTGAACTTATGAGGCCGAGGGCCAGCTTGTGAAATTATGAATATTTGTGAAACCTATGAACTTATGAGGCCGAGGACCAACTTGTGAAAATATGAATCTATGAGGCCGAGGGCCAACGTGTGAAGCTATGAATTCAAAGGGCCAAGGGCCAAGTTGTGAAGTTATGAATCCCAATTATGAATCTATCAAGCCAAAGGCTAATTGTGAATATGTGAACCCACCAGGCCAAGGGCCAGTCTGTGAATTTGTGAACCAACAAGACCGTTCTGACGTTAGTACGGAATCAGATTAACTACCTGTCTTTTATATTGTATACACTCTGATTTGCATTGTAATTCAAGTTGAACATTGAGTTATTCACGTACTATTATTCACTGAGGTTATCTCACTATGTATTTTGTCTGATTCCGTAGGTCCTGCGTTTGGAGGTCAGCCTCAACTTTTCATGCTCGTCTTCCTTGTTAGCCTCTGTGTGTCCAAGCATTTGGGTGAAGCCTACCCGTTTGGTGATGTTTTGGCTTAGATACTGATTGTCTATAATATGTTGTAACTTCTAATGTTTTTTTTTATTATACGCCCAAACATGGGCGGGGTTGTATATGTGTATGTAACTATTATTATCTGTCTATTTGTGATCCTGGCATGACAGTGGTCGCTCAATGGATGTAGCTCTTTCCTTGCATGATATTATATAAAATTTATGCTTCCACTCAGGCCCCATATGTTATATATAACAGGTTAAGTGTCCATTTTTTTCAAGTGGTCATGCCCAAACTTCTAGGGGCGGGTTTGGGGCGTGACATATCACGATTGGCCAAACTATGTCTCTGGATTTGGAGTTGCCTTTGGTGCATGACACCTTAGGGCCGACTAAGACTCCGGATTCAGAGCACCCTTCGTGGATATCACGATTGGCTGAGCTAAGTCTCCGGATTCGGAGCCCCCTTTGGTGCATGACACCTTAGGGCCGACTAAGACTCTGGATTCGAAGCGCCCAACGTGGATATCACGATTGGCCAAACTAAGTCTCCGGATTCGGAGCCCCCTTTTGTGCATGACACGTTAGGGCCGATTAAAGTCTCCAGATTTAGAGCCCCCTTTGGTGCATTGCACCTTAGGACCGACTAAGACTCCAGATTCGGAGCGCCCTTCGTGGATAACATGATTGGCCAAACTAAGTCTCCGAATTTGGAGCCCACTTTGGTGCATGACATCTTAGGGCCGACTAAGACTCCGAATTCGGAGCGCCCTTCATGGATATCACGATTGGCCAAACTAAGTCTCCAGATTCGGAGCCCGCTTTGGTGCATGACACCTTAGGGCCGACTAACACTCCGGATTCGGAGCGCCCGACGCGGATATCACGATTGGCCAAACTAAGTCTCCGGATTCAGAGCCCCCTTTCGTGCATGACACCTTAGGGCCGACTAAGACTCCGGATTCGGAGCGCCCTTCATGGATATCATGATTGGCCAAACTAAGTCTTCGGATTCGGAGGCCCCTTTGGTGCATGACACCTTAGGGCCGACTAAGACTCCAGATTCGGAGCCCCATCGGTGCATGACTCCTTAGGGCCAATTAAAGTCTCCGGATTCGGAGCCCCCTTTGGTGTATGACACCTTAGGGCCGATTAAAGTCTCCGGATTCGGAGCGCCATTGGTGCATGACTCCTTAGGGCCGACAAAGACTCCGGATTCGGAGCCCCCTTTGGTGCATAACACATTAGGGCCGACTAAGACTCTGGATTCGGAGCGCCCTTCCTGGACATCACGATTGGCCAAACTAAGTCTCCGGATTCAGAGCCACCTTTGGTGCATGACACCTTAGGTCCGATTAAAGCCTCCGAATTCGGAGCCCCCTTTGGTGTATGACACCTTAGGGCCGATTAAAGTCTTCGGATACGGAACCTCTTTGGTGCATGACACCTTCGGGCCAACTAAGACTCTGGATACGGAGCGGCCGTCGTGGATATCACGATTCGCCAAACTAAGTCTCCGGATTAGGAGCCCCCTTTGGTGCTTGACACCTTGGGCCGACTTAGACTCCGGATTCAAGGCGCCCTTCGTGGATATCACGATTAGCCAAATGAAGTCTCTGGATTCGGTGCTCCCTTTGCTGCATGACACCTTAGGGCCGACTAAGACTCCAGATTCAGAGCGCCCATCGTGGATATCAAGATTGGCCAACCTAAGTCTCCGGATTAGGAGCCCCCTTTTGTGCATGACACCTTAGGGCCGACTAAGACTCCGAATTCGGAGCGCCGTTCATGGATACCACGATTGGCCAAACTAAGTGTCCGGATTCGGAGCCCCCTTTGGTGTGTGACACATTAGGGCCGATTATAGTCTCCGGATTCGGAACACCTTTGGTGCATGACACCGTAGGGCCGACTAAGACTCCGGATTCGGTGCGCCCTTCATGGATATCACGCTTCGCCAAACTAAGTCTCCGGATTCGGAGCCGGCTTTGGTGCATGACTCCTTAGGGCTGACTAAGACTCTGGATTCAGATCGCCTTTTAAGGATATCATGATTGCCCAAACTAAGTCTCCGGATTCGGAGCCCCCTTTGGTGCATGACACCATAAGGCCGGCTCAAACTTTGGATTCAGAGAGCCCTTCGTGGATATCATGATTGGCCAAACTAAGTCTCCGGATTGGGAGCCCCCTTTGGTTCATGACACCTTAGAGTCGACTAAGACTCCGGATTCGGAGCGCCCATCGCGGATATCACGTTTGGCCGAACTAAGTCTCCAAATTCGGGGCCCCTTTGGTGCATGACACCTTAGGGCCGACTAAGACTCCGGATTCGGAGCGCCCTTCGTGGATATCACGATTGGCCAAACTAAGTCTCCGGATTCGGAGCCCCCTTTGTGCATGACACCTTAGGGCCGACTAAGACTCCGGATTTGGAGCCCCCTTTTGGTGTATGACACCTTAGGGCCGATTAAAGTCTTCGGATTCGGAACACCTTTGGTGCATGACACCGTAGGGCCGTCTAAGACTCCGGATTCGGTGCGCACTTCGTGGATATAACGATTCGCCAAACTAAGTCTCTGGATTCGAAGTCGGCTTTCGTGCATGACTCTTTAGGGCCGACTAAGACTCCGAATTCGGAGAGCCCTTCGTGGATATCCCGATTGCCCAAACTAAGTCTCCGGATTCGGAGCCCCCTTTGGTGCATGACACCTTAGGGCCGACTAAGACTACGGATTCGAGGCGCCCTTCGTGAATATCATGATTGGCCAAACTAAGTCTTCAGATTCGGAGCCCCCTTTGGTGCATGACACCTTAGCGTCGACTAAGACTCCGGATTCGGAGCGCCCATCGTGGATATCACGATTGGCCAAACTAAGTCTCCGGATTTGGAGCCCCCTTTGGTGCATGACACCTTAGGGCCGATTAAAGTCTCTGTATTCGGAGCCCCCTTTGGTGTATGACATCTTAGGGCTGATTAAAGTCTACGGATTCGGAACCCCTTTGGTGCATGACACCTTAGGGCCGACTAAGAATCCGGATTCGGTGCGCACTTCGTGGATATCACGATTCGCCAAACTAAGTCTCCAGATTCGGAGCCGGCTTTGGTGCATGACTCCTTAGGGCGGACTAAGACTCCAGATTCGGAGCGCCCTTCGTGGTTATCACGATTGCCCAAACTAAGTCTCCGGATTCGGAGCCCCCTTTGGTGCATGACACCTTAGGGCCGACAAAGACTTCGGATTCGGAGCGCCCTTCGTGGATATCACAATTGGCCAAACTAAGTCTCCAGATTCGGAGCCCCTTTGGTGCATGACATCTTAGCGTCGACAAAGACTCCGGATGCGGAGCGCCCATCGTGGATATCACGATTGGCCAGACTAAGTCTCCGGATTCAGAGCCCCCTTTGGTGCATGACACCTTAGGGCCGATTAAATTCTCTGGATTCGGAGCCCGCTTTGGTGTATGACACCTTAGGGCCGATTAAAGTCTCCGGATTCGGAACCCCTTTGGTGCATGACACCGTAGGGCCGGCTAAGGCTCCGGATTCGGTGCGCCCTTCATGGATATCACAATTCGCCAAACTAAGCCTCCGGATTCGGAGCCGGCTTTGGTGCATGACTCCTTAGGGCCGACTAAGACTCCGGATTCGGAGCGCCCTTCGTGGATATCACGATTGCCCAGACTAAGTCTCCGGATTCGGAGCCCCCTTTGGTGCATGACACCTTTGGGCCGACTAAGACTCCGGATTCGGAGCGCCCTTCGTGGATATCACGATTGGCCGAACTAAGTCTCCGGATTCGGAGCCCCTGTTGGTGCATGACACCTTAGGGTCGACTAAGACTCCGGATTCGGGGCGGCCATCGTGGATAACACGATTGGCAAAACTAAGTCTCCGGATTCGGAGCCCCCTTTGGTGCATGACACCTTAGGGCCGATTATAGTCTCCGGATTAGGAGCCCCTTCGGTGCATGACACCTTAGGGCCGACTAAAACTCCGGATTCGGAGCGCCCTTCGTGGAAATCACGATTTGCCAAACTAAGTCTCCGGATTCAGAGCCCACTTTGGTGCATGACACCTGAGTGCCAACTAAGACTCCGGATTCGGAGCGCCCTTCATGGATATTACGATTGGCCAAACTAAGTTTCTGGATTCGGAGCCCCCTTTGGTGCATGACACCTTAGGGCCGACTAAGACTCCGTATTCGGAGCGCCCTTCATGGATATCACGATTGGCCAAACTAAGTCTCCGAATTCGGAGCCCCCTTTGGTGTATGATACCTTAGGGCCGACTAAGACTCCAGATTCGTAGCCCCCTTTGGTGTATGACACCTTAGGGCCTACTAAGACTCCGGATTCGGAGCTGCCTTCGTGGATAACACGATTGGCCAAACTATGTCTCTGGATTCGGAGTTGCCTTTGGTGCATGACACCTTAGGGCCGACTAAGACTCTGGATTCAGAGTGCCCTTCGTGGATATCACGATTGGCTGAGCTAAGTCTCCGTATTCGGAGCCCCCTTTGGTGCATGACACCTTAGGGCCGACTAAGACTCTGGATTCGGAGCGCCCAACGTGGATATCATGATTGGCCAAACTAAGTCTCCGGATTCGGAGCCCCCTTTTGTGCTTGACACGTTAGGGCCGATTAAAGTCTCTGGATTCGGAGCCCCCTTTGGTGCATTGCACCTTAGGGCCGACTAAGACTCCGGATTCGGAGCGCCCTTCGTGGATAACATGATTGGCCAAACTAAGTCTCCGGATTTGGAGCCCACTTTGGTGCATGACATCTTAGGGCCGACTAAGACTCCGGATTCGGAGCGCCCTTCATGGATATCACGATTGGCCAAACTAAGTCTCCGAATTCGGAGCCCCCTTTGGTGCATGACATCTTAGGGCGGACTAAGACTCCGGATTCGGAGCGCCCTTTGGTGTATGACGCCTTACGGCCGACTAAGACTCAAAATTCTTAACGCCCTTTGTGGATATCACGATTGGCCAAACTAAGTCTCTGGATTCGGAGTTCCCTTTGGTACATGACACCTTAGGGCCGACTAAGACTCCAGATTCAGAGTGCCCTTCGTCGATATCACGGTTGGCAAAACTAAGTCTCCGGATTCGGAACCCCTTTGGTGTATGACACCTTAGGGCCAATTAAAGTCCCCGGATTCGGAACCCCTTTGGTGCATGACACCGTAGGGCCGACTAAGGCTCCAGATTCGGAGCGCCCATCATGGATATCACGATTGGCCAAACTAAGTCTCCGGATTTGGAGCCCCCTTTGGTGCATGAGACCTAAGGGCCGACTAAGACTCTGGAATCGGAGCGCCCTTTGTGGATATCACGATTGGCCAAACTAAGTCCACTGATTCGGAGCCCCTTTTGCTGCATGACACCTTAGGGCCAACTAAGACTCCGGATTCATAGCGCCCATCGTGGATGTCACGATTGGCCCAACTAAGGCTCCAGATTCGGAGCCCCCTTTGGTGCATGACACCTTAGGGCCGACTAACACTCCGGATTCGAAGCGCCCGACGCGGATATCACGATTGGCCAAACTAAGTCTCCGGATTCAGAGCCCCCTTTGGTGCATGACACCTTAGGGCCGACTAAGACTCCGGATTCGGAGCGCTCTTCATGGATATCACGATTGGCCAAACTAAGTCTCCGGATTCGGAGGCCCCTTTGGTGCTTGACACCTTAGGGCCGACTAAGACTCCGGGATTCGGAGCCCCATTGGTGCATGACTCCTTAGGGCCAATTAAAGTCTCCGGATTCGGAGCCCCCTTTGGTGTATGACACCTTAGGGCCGATTAAAGTCTCCGGATTCGGAGCGCCATTGGTGCATGACTCCTTAGGGCCGACAAAGACTCCGGATTCGGAGCCCCCTTTGGTGCATGACACATTAGGGCCGACTAAGACTCCGGATTCAGAGCGCCCTTCGTGGACATCACGATTGGCCAAACTAAGTCTCCAGATTCAGAGCCACCATTGGTGCATGACACCTTAGGTCCGATTAAAACCTCCGAATTCGGAGCCCCCTTTGGTGTATGACACCTTAGGGCTGATTAAAGTCTTCGGATTCGGAACCTCTTTGGTGCATGACACCTTCGGGCCAACTAAGACTCTGGATACGGAGCGCCCATCGTGGATATCACGATTGGCCAAACTAATTCTCCGGATTAGGAGCCCCGTTTGGTGCTTGACACCTTGGGCCGACTTAGACTCTGGATTCAAGGCGCCCTTCGTGGATATCACGATTGGCCAAACGAAGTCTCTGGATTCGGTTCTCCCTTTGGTGCATGACACCTTAGGGCCGACTAAGACTCCAGATTCAGAGTGCCCATCGTGGATATCAAGATTGGCCAACCTAAGTCTCCGGATTAGGAGCCCCCTTTTGTGCATGACACCTTAGGGCCGACTAAGACTCCGGATTCGGAGCGCCGTTCGTGGATACCACGATTGGCTAAACAAAGTCTCCGGATTCGGAGCCCCTTTTGGTGTGTGACACCTTAGGGCCGATTATAGTCTCCGGATTCGGAACACCATTGGTGCATGACACCGTAGGGCTGACTAAGACTCCGGATTCGGTGCGCCCTTCGTGCATATCACGATTCGCTAAACTAAGTCTCCGGATTCGGAGCCGGCTTTGGTGCATGACTCCTTAGGGCCGACTAAGACTCTGGATTCAGAGCGCCCTTTACGGATATCACGATTGCCCAAACTAAGTCTCCGGATTCGGAGCACCCTTTGGTGCATGACACCATAAGGCCGGCTCAAACTTCGGATTCAGAGCGCCCTTCGTGGATATCATGATTGGCCAAACTAAGTCTCCGGATTGGGAGCCCCCTTTGGTGCA
>NC_138975.1:76765000-76790000 GCF_055761805.1 Camellia sinensis | reverse complement strand
TGCTGGCTTTGGCCTTTTCATGGCATGCTACTAGCTTTGGCTGGCCTGCCCTGGCCTTGGCATGGCATGCTGCTGGCCTTGCCCTCGGCATGGCATGCTGCTGGCTTTGGCTGGGCTGCATTGGCCGTGGCATGGCAGGCTGCTGGCCTTGGCCTGGGCATGGCGTGCTGCTGGCTTTGGGTGGGCTGCCTTGGCCTTGACATGGCATGCCGCCGGCCTTGGCCTCGGCAGGGCATGCTGCTGGCTTTGGCTGGGCAGCCTTGCCCGTGGCGTGGCATGCCGCCGGCCTTGCCCTTGGCATGGCACACTGCTAGCTTTGGCTGGGCTGCCTTGGCCGTGGCATGGCATGCTGCTGGCCTTACCCTGGGCATGCCATGCTGCTGGCTTTGGCTGGGCTGCCTTGGCCTTGGCATGGCATGCTACTCGCCTTGCCCTCGGCGTGGCATGTTGCTAGCTTTGGCTGGGCTGCCTTGCCCGTGGCATGCCATGCTGCTGGCCTTGGCCTTGGCTTGGCATGCTGCTGGCTTTGGCTAGGCTGCCTTGGCTATGGCATGGCATGCTGCTGGCCTTGGCCTTGGCATGCCATGCTGCTAGCTTTGGCTAGGCTGCCTTGGCCTTGGCATGCCATGCTGCTGGCCTTGGCCTTGGCATGGCATGCTGCTGGCTTTGGCTGGGCTGCCTTGGCCGTGGCATGGCATGCTTCTGGCCTTGGCCTTGGCATGGCAAGCTGCTGGCTTTGGCTGGGCTGCCTTGGCCGTGGCATGGAATGCTGCTGGCCTTAGCCTTGGCATGGCATACTGCTGGCCTTAGCCTTGGCGTGGCATGCTGCTGGCTTTGGCTAGGCTGCCTTGGCCGTGGCATGGCATGCTACTGGCCTTGGCCTGGGCATGGCATGCTGCTGGCTTTGGCTGGGTTGCCTTGGTCGTGGCATGGCATGGCATGCTGCTGGCCTTGGCCTTGGCTTGGCATGCTGCTGGCTTTGGCTGGGCTGCCTTGGTCGGGGCATGGCATGCCGCTGGCCTTGGCCTTGGCATGGTATTCTACTGGCTTTGGCTAGGCTTCCTTGGCCGTGGGATGGCATGCTGCTGGCCTTGGCCTTGGCATGGCATGCTGCTGGCCTTGGCCTTGGCATGGCATGTTGCTGGCTTTGGCTTGGCTGCCGTGGCCATGGCATGGCATACTGCGGGCCTTAGCCGTGGCCATGGCATGGCATACTGCGGGCCTTAGCCTTGGCATGGTATGCTGCTGGCTTTGGCTGGGCTGCCTTGGTCTTGGCATGGCATGCTGCCGGCCTTGGCGTCGGCATGGCATGCTGCTAGCTTTGGCTGCGCAGCCTTGGCCGTGGCATGGCTGCTGCCGGCCTTGGCCACGGCATGGCATGCTGCTGGCTTTGGCTGGGCTGTCTTGCCCGTGGCATCCCATGCTGCTGGCCTTGGCCTTAGCATGGCATGCTGTTGGCTTTGGATGGGCTGCCTTGGCCGTGGCATGGCATACTGCTGGCTTTGCCTGGGCTGCCTTGGCCTTGGCATAGCATGCTGCTGGCTTTGGCTGGGCTGCCTTGCCCGTGGCATGGCATGCTTCTGGCCTTGGCCTTGCATGGCATGCTGGTGGCTTTAGCTGGGTTGCCTTGGCTTTGGCCTGGCATACTGGTTGCCTTGGCCTTGGCCTTGGCATGGTATGTTGCTGGCTTTGGCTGGGCTGCCTTGGCTGTGCCATGGCATGCTGCCGGCCTTGGCCTTGGCCTTGGCATGTTGCTGGCTCTGGCTGGGCTGTCTTGCCCGTGGCATGGCATGCTTCTGGCCTTGGCCTTGGCATGGCATGCTGGTGGCTTTGGCTGGGTTGCCTTGGTTGTGGCCTGGCATGCTGCTGGCCTTGGCCGTGGCCTTGGCATGGCATGCTGCTAGCTTTGGCTGGGCTGCCCTGGCTGTGCCATGGCATGCTGCCGGCCTTGGCCTTGGCATGGTATTCTGTCGGCCTTGGCCATGGCATGGCATGCTGCTGGCCTTGGCCTTGGCATGGCATGCTGCTGGCTTTGGCTGGGCTGCCATGGCCTTGGCGTTGGCCTTGGCCTTGGCATGGCATGCTGCATGCCTTGGCCTTGGCATGGTGTGCTGCTTGCTTTGGCTGGGCTGCCTTGGCCGTGGGAGGGCATGCTGCTGGCCTTTGCCTCGGCATGGCATGTTGCTGGCTCTGGCAGGGCTGCCTTGGCCATGGTATGGCAGGCTGCTGGCCTTGGCCTTGGTATGGCATGCAGCTGGCTTTGGCAGGGCTGCCTTCACCTTGGCATGGCATGCTGCTGGCTTTAGCTGGGCTGCCTTGGCCTTGGCATGGCATGCTGCTGTCCTTCGCCTAGGCATGGCATGCTGCTGGCTTTGGCTGGACTGCCTTGGCCTTGGCATGGCACGCTGCCGGCCTTGGCCTCAGCATGGCATGGTGCTAGCTTTGGCTGGGCTGCCTTTGCTGTGGCATGGCATGCTGCCGGCCTTGGCCTCGGCAGGGCATGCTGCTAGCTTTGGCTGGGCTGTCATGCCCGTGGCATGCCATGTTGCTGGCCTTGGCCTTGGCATGGCATGCTGCAGGCTTTGGCTGGGCTGCCTTGGCCGTGGCATGGCATGCTGCTGGCCTTGGCCATGGCATGGCATGCTGCTGGCTTTGGCTTGGCTGTCTTGGCCCTGGCATGGCATGCTGCTGGCCTTGCCCTCGGCATGGCATGCTGTTGGCTTTTGCTGGGCTGCCTTGCCCGTGGCATGCCATGCTTCTGGCCTTGGCCTTGGCATGGCATGCTGGTGGCTTTGGCTGGGCTGTCTTGCCCGTGGCATCCCATGCTGCTGGCCTTGGCCTTAGCATGGCATGCTGTTGGCTTTGGATGGGCTGCCTTGGCCGTGGCATGGCATACTGCTGGCTTTGCCTTGGCAGCCATGGCCTTGGCATGGCATGCTGCTGGCCTTTCCCTCGGCATGGCATGCTGCTGGCCTTTCCCTCGGCAAGGCATGCTGCTGGCTTTGGCTGGGCTGCCTTGCCCGTGGCATGGCATGCTTCTGGCCTTGGCCTTGTATGGCATGCTGGTGGTTTTAGCTGGGTTGCCTTGGCTGTGGCCTGGCATACTGGTGGCCTTGGCCTTGGCCTTGGCATGGTATGTTGCTGGCTTTGGCTGGGCTGCCTTGGCTGTGCCATGGCATGCTGCCGGCCTTGGCCTTGGCATGCTGCTGGCTTTGGCTGGGCTGCCTTGCCCGTGGCATGGCATGCTTCTGGCCTTGGCCTTGGCATGGCATGCTGGTGGCTTTGGCTGGGTTGCCTTGGCTGTGGCCTGGCATGCTGCTCGCCTTGGCCTTGGCCTTGGCATGGCATGCTGTTGGCATTGGCTGGGCTGCCTTGGCTGTGCCATGGCATGCTGCCGGCCTTGGCCTTGGCATGGCATTCTGTCGGCCTTGGCCTTGGCATGGCGTGCTGCTGGCCTTGGCCTTGGCATGGCATGCTGCTGGCTTTGGCTGGGCTGCCTTGGCCTTGGCCTTGGCATGGCATGCTGCATGCCTTGGCCTTGGCATGGTGTGCTAGTTGCTTTGGCTGGGCTGCCTTGGCCGTGGCAGGGCATGCTGCTGGCCTTTGCCTCGGCATGGCACGTTGCTGGCTTTGGCCGGGCTGCCTTGGCCTTGGTATGGCAGGCTGCTGGCCTTGGCCTTGGCATGGCATGCAGCTGGCTTTCGCAGGGCTGCCTTCACCTTGGCACGGCATGCTGCTGGCTTTGGCTGGGCTGCCTCTGCCTTGGCATGGCATGCTGCTGTCCTTCGCCTGGACATGGCATGCTGCTGGCTTTGGCTGGGCTGCCTTGGCCTTGGCATGGCACGCTACCGGCCTTGGCCTCGGGATGACATGCTGCTAGCTTTGGCTGGGCTGCCTTGGCTGTGGCATGGCATGCTGCCGGCCTTGGCCTCGGTAGGGCATGCTGCTGGCTTTGGCTGGGCTGTCATGCCCGTGGCATGCCATGTTGCTGGCCTTGGCCTTGGCATGGCATGCTGCAGGCATTGGCTGGGCTGCCTTGGCCGTGGCATGGCATGCTGCTGGCCTTGGCCATGGCATGGCATGCTGCTGGCTTTGGCTTGGCTGCCTTGGCCCTGGCATGGCATGCTGCTGGCCTTGCCCTCGGCATGGCATACTGCTGGCTTTTGCTGGGCTGCCTTGCCCGTGGCATGCCATGCTTCTGGCCTTGGCCTTGGCATGGCATGCTGGTGGCTTTGGCTGGGCTGTCTTACCCGTGGCATCCCATGTTGCTGGCCTTGGCCTTAGCATGCCATGCTGTTGGCTTTGGATGGGCTGCCTTGGCCGTGGCATGGCATAATGCTGGCTTTGCCAGGGCTGCCTTGGCCTTGGCATGGCATGCTGCTGGACTTTCCCTCGAAAAGGCATGCTGCTGGCTTTGGCTGGGCTGCCTTGCCCGTGGCATGGCATGCTTCTGGCCTTGGCCTTGCATGGCATGCTGGTGGCTTTAGCTGGGTTGCCTTGGCCTTGGCCTTGGCCTTGGCATGGTATGTTGCTGGCTTTGGCTGGGCTGCCTTGGCTGTGCCATGGCATGCTGCCGGCCTTGGCCATGGCATGCTGCCGGTCTTGGCCTTGGCATGCTGCTGGCATTGACTGGGCTGCCTTGCCCGTGGCATGGCATGCTTCTGGCCTTGGCCTTGGCATGGCATGCTGGTGGCTTTGGCTGGGTTGCCTTGGTTGTGGCCTGGCATGCTGCTGGCCTTGGCCTTGGCCTTGGCATGGCATGCTGCTAGCTTTGGCTGGGCTGCCATGGCTGTGCCATGGCATGCTGCCGGCCTTGGCCTTGGCATGGCATTCTGTCGGCCTTGGCCTTGGCATGGCATGCTGCTGGCCTTGGCCTTGGCATGGCATGCTGCTGGCTTTGGCTGGGCTGCCTTGGCCTTGGCCTTGGCATCGCATGCTGCATGCCTTGGCCTTGGCATGGTGTGCTGCTTGCTTTGGCTGGGCTGCCTTGGCCGTGGCAGGGCATGCTGCTGGCCTTTGCCTCGGCATGGCATGTTGCTGGCTTTGGCAGGGCTGCCTTGGCCTTGGTATGGCAGGCTGCTGGCCTTGGCCTTGGCATGGCATGCAACTGGCTTTGGCAGGGCTGCCTTCACCTTGGCACGGCATGCTGCTGGTTTTGGCTGGGCTGCCTTGGCCTTGGCATGGCATGCTGCTGTCCCTCGCCTGGGCATGGCATGCTGCTGGCTTTGGCTGGGCTGCCTTGGCCTTGGCATGGCACGCTGCCGGCCTTGGCCTCGGCCTGGCATGCTACTAGCTTTGGCTAGGCTGCCTTGGCTGTGGCATGGCATGCTGCCGGCCTTGGCCTCGGCAGGGCATGCTGCTGGCTTTGGCTGGGCTGTCATGCCCGTGGCGTGCCATGTTGCTGGCCTTGGCCTTGGCATGGCATGCTGCAGGCTTTGGCTGGGCTGCCTTGGCCGTGGCATGGCATGCTGCTGGCCTTGGCCATGGCATGGCATGGTGTTGGCTTTGGCTTGGCTGCCTTGGCCCTGCCATGGCATGCTGCTAGCCATGCCCTCGGCATGGCATGCTGCTGGCTTTTGCTGGGCTGCCTTGCCCGTGGCATGCCATGCTTCTGGCCTTGGCCTTGGCATGGCATGCTGGTGGCTTTGGCTGGGTTGCCTTGGCCGTGGCATGGCATGCTGCTGTCCTTGGCCTTGGCATGGCACGCCGCTAGCATTGGCTGCGCTGCCATGGCCGTGCCATGGCATGCTGCCGGCCTTGGCCTTGGCATGGCATGTTGCTGGCTTTGGCTGGGCTGCCTTGGCCTTGGCATGGCATGGTGGTGGCTTTGGCTGGGTTGCCTTGGTTGTGGCCTGGCATGCTGCTGGCCTTGGCCTTGGCCTTGGCATGGCATGCTGCTGGCTTTGGCAGGGCTGCCTTGGCCTTGGCATGGCAGGCTGTTGGCGTGGGCCTTGGCATGGCATGCAGCTGGCTTTGGCTGGGCTGTCTTGGCCTTGGCATGGCATGCTGTTGGCTTTGGCTGGGCTGCCTTTGCCTAGACGTGGCATGCTGCCTGCCTTGGCCTCGGCATGGCATGCTGCTGGCTTTGCCTGCGTTGCCCTGGCCGTGGCATGCTATGGTGCCAACCTTGGCCTCGGCATGGCATGCTGCTGGCTTTGGCTGGGTTGTCTTGCCCGTGGCATGCCATGCTGCTGGCCTTGGCCTTGGAATGGCATGCTGCTGGCTTTGGCTGCGCTACCTTGGCCGTGGCATGGCTTGCTTCTGGCCTTGGCCTTGGCATGGCATGCTCGTGGCTTTGGCTGGGTTGCCTTGGCCGTGGCATGGCATGCTGCTGGCATTGGCTGGGCTGCCTTGGCCGTGCCGTGGCATGCGTCCGGCCTTGGCCTTGGAATGGCATGCTGCTGGCTTTGGCTGGGCTGCCTTGGCCTTGGCATGTCATGCTGCTGGCCTTGACCTTGGCGTGGCATGCTGCTGGCTTTGGCTGGGCTGCCTTGGCCGGGGCATGGCATGCTACTGGCTTTGGCCTTGGCCTTGGCATGGCATGCTGCGGGCTTTGGCTGGCCTGCCTTGGCCGTGGCATGGCATGCTTCTGGCCTTGGCCATGGCATGGCATGCTGCCGGCTTTGGTTGGGCTGCCTTGGCCTCGGCATGGCATACTGCTTGCCTTGGCCTTGGCATGGCATGTTGCTTGCTTTGGCTGGGCTGCCTTGGCCTTGGCATGCCATGATGCTGGCCTTGGCCTTGGCAGGCCAGGCTACTGGCTTTGGCTGGGCTGCAATGGCCGTGGAATGGCATGTGGCTGGCCTTGCCCTTGGCATGGCATGCTGCTGGCTTTGGCTGGGCTGCCTTGCCCGTGGCATGGCTTGCTTCTGGCCTTGGCCTTGGCATGGCATGCTGGTGGCTTTTGCTGGGTTGCCTTGGCCGTGGCATGCTATGCTGCTGGCATTGGCCTTGGCATGGCATGCTGCTGGCTTTGGCTGGGCTGCCTTCGCCGTGCCGTGGAGTGCTGCCGGCCTTGGCCTTGGCATGGCATGCTGCTGGCATTGGCTGGGATGCCTTGGCCTTGGCCTGGCATGCTGCATACCTTGGCCTTGGCATGGCATGCTGCTGGCTTTGGTTGGGCTACCTTGGCCGAGGCATGGCTTGCTGCTGGCCTTGGCCTTGGCCTTGGCATGGCGTGCTACGGGCTTTGGCTGGCTTGCCTTGGCCGTGGCATGGCATGCTTCTGGCCTTGGACTTGGCATGGCATGCTGCCGGTTTTGGCTGGGCCGCCTTGGCCTCGGCATGGCATACTGCTGGCCTTGGCCTTGGCATGGCATGCTGCTGGCATTGGCTGGGCTGCCATGTCCTTGGCATGGCATGATGCTGGCCTTGTCCTTGGCATGGCAGGCTACTGGCTTTGGCTGGGCTACCCTGGCCGCGGCTTGCCACACTGCTGGCTTTGGCTGGGCTGCCTTCGCCGGGCATGGCATTGTGCTAGCCTTGGCCTTGGCATGGCATGCTGCTGGCTTTGGCTGGGCTGCCTTAGCCGTGGCATGGCATGCGGCTGGCTTTGGCTGGGCTGGCTTGCCTTGGCTTGCCATGCTACTGGCCTTGGCCTGGCCACGGCATGCTGCTGGCTTTGGCTAGGCTGCCTTGACCGTGGCGTGGCCTTCGGCTGGCCTTGGCCTTGGCATGGCATGCTGTTGGCTTTGGCTGGGCTGCCTTGGCCGTGGCATGGCATGCTGCTGGACTCGGCGTAGGCATGGCATGTTGCTGGCTTTGGCTGGGCTGCCTTGGCCGTCGCATGGCATGCTACTGGCCTTGGCCTTAGCATGGCATGCTGCAGGCCTTGGCCTTGGCATGGCATGCTGGTAGCTTTGGTTGGGCTACCTTGGCCGTGGCATGGCACGCTGCTGGCCTTGGCCTGGGCATGGCATGCTGCTGGCTTTGGCTGGGCAGCCTTGGCCGTGGCATGGCATGATGCTGGCCTTGGCCTTGGCATGGCATGCTGCTGGCTTTGGCTGGGCTGCCTTGGCCGGGTCATGGCATGTTGCCGGCCTGGGCCTTGGCATGGCATGCTGTTGGCTTTTGCTGGGCTGCCTTTGTCGTGGCATGGCACGCTGCTGGCCTTAGCCTTAGCGTGGCATGCTGCTGGCCTTAGCCTTAGCGTGGCATGCTGCTGGCTTTGGCTGGGCTGCCTTGTCCTTGGCATGGCATGCTGCTGGCCTTGGCCTTGGCATGGCATGCTGCAGGCTTTGGCTGGGCTGCCTTGGCCTTGGCATGGCATGCTGCTAGCTTTGGCTGGGCTGCCTTGGCCGTGGCATGGGATGCTGCTGGCCTTGGCCTGGGCATGGCATGCTGCTGGCTTTGGCTGGGCAGCCTTGGCCGTGGCATCGCGTGCTGCTGGCCTTGGCCTTGGCATGGCATGCTGCTGGCTTTGGCTGTGCAGCCTTGGCCGGGGCATGGCATGTTGCGGGCCTGGGCCTTGGCATGGCATTCTACTGGCTTTCGCTGGGCTGCTTTGGCCGTGGCATGGCACGCTGCTGGCCTTAGCCTTGGCGTGGCATGCTGCTGGCTTTGGCTGGGCTGCCTTGTCCTTGGCATGGCATGCTGCTGGCCTTGGCCTTGGCATGGCATGCTGCAGGCTTTGGCTGGGCTGCCTTGGCCCTGGCATGGAATGCTGCCGGCTTTGGCTGGGCTGCCTTGGCCAAGACATGGCATGCTACGGGCCTTGGCCATGGCATGGCATGCTGCTGGCTTTAGCTGGGCTGCCTTGGCCTTGGCATCGCTTGCTGCTGGCCTTGGCATTGGCCTTGGCATGGCATGCTGCGGGCTTTGGCTGCCTGTCTTGGCCGTGGCATGGCATGCTTCTGGCCTTAGCCTTGGCATGGCATGCTGCCGGCTTTGGCTGGGCTGCCTTGGCCTTGGCATGCCATGATGCTGGCCTTGGCCTTGGCATGGCAGGCTACTAGCTTTGGCTGGGCTGCATTGGCCTTGGCATGGCATGCGGCTGGCCTTGCCCTTGGCATGGCTTGCTGCTTGCTTTGGCTGGGCTGCCTTGCCTGTGGCATGGCTTGCTTCTGGCCTTGGCCTTGGCATGGCATGCTGGTGGCTTTTGCTGGGTTGCCTTGGCCGTGGCATGGCATGCTGCTGGCATTGGCCTCGGCATGGCATGCCGCTGGCTTTGGCTGGGCTGCCTTGGCCGTGCCGTGGCATGTTGCCGGCCATGCCCCTGGCATGGCATGCTGCTGGCATTGGCTGGGCTGCTGGCATTGGCTGGGCTGCCTTGGCCTTGGCAGGGCATGCTGCTGGCCCTGACCTCTGCATAACATGCTGCTGGCTTTGGCTGGGCTGCCTTGGCCGGGGCATGGCATGCTACTGGCCTTGGCCTCGGCCTTGGCATGGCATGCTACGGGCTTTGGCTGGCCTGCCTTGGCCGTGGCATCGCATGCTTCTAGCCTTGCCCTTGGCATGGCATGCTGCCAGCTTTGGCTGGGCCGCCTTGGTCTCGGCATGGCATACTGCTGGCCTTGGCCTTGGCATGGCAGCCTACTAGCTTTGGCTGGGCTGCCCTGGCCGCGGCATGCCACGCTGCTGGCTTTGGCTGGGCTGCCATCGCCGGGCATGGCATTGTGCTGGCCTTGGCCTTGGCATGGCATGCTGCTGGCTTTGGCTGGGCTGCCTTAGCTGTGGCATGGCATGTGGCTGGCTTTGGTTGGGCTGGCTTGCCTTGGCTTGCCATGCTACTGGCCTTGGCCTGGCCAAGGCATGCTGCTGGCTTTGGCTGGGTTGCCTTGACCGTGGCGCGGCATGTTGCAGGCCTGGGCCTTGGCATGGCATGCTGTTGGCTTTGGCTGGTCTGCCTTGGCCGTGGCATGGCATGCTGCTGGACTCGGCCTGGGCATGGCATGTTGCTGGCTTTGGCGTGGCTGCCTTGGCCGTGGCATGGCATGCTGCTGGCCTTGGCCCTGGCATGGCATGCTGCTAGCTTTGGCTGGGCTGCCTTGGTTGTGGCATGGCATGCTGCTGGCCTTGGCCTGGGCATGGCATGCTGCTGGCTTTGGCTGGGCAGCCTTGGCCGTGGCATGGCATGCTTCTGGCCTTGGCATTGGCATGGCATGCTGCTGGCTTTGACTAGGCTGCCTTGGCCGGGTCATGGCATGTTACAGGCCTGGGCATTGGCATTGCATGCTGCTACCTTTCCCTGGCCAACCTTGGCCGTGGCATGGCAGGCTGCTGCCCTTAGCCTTGGCGTGGCATGCTGCAGGCTTTGGCTGGGCTGCCTTGGCCTCGGTATGGCATGCTGCTGGCTTTGGCTGGGCTGCCTTGGCCATGACATGGCATGCTGCGGCCCTTGGCCTTGGCATGGCATCCTGCTAGCTTTGGCTGGGCAGCCTTGGCCTTGGCATGGCATCCTGCCGACCTTGGCCTCGGCATGGCATGCTGCTGGCTTTGGCTGGGCCGCCTTGGCCGTGGCATGGCATGCCGCCGGCCTTGGCCTCGGCATGGCACGCTGCTGGCTTTGGCTGGGCAGCCTTGCCCGTGCCATGGCATGCTGCTGGCCTTGGCCTTGGCATGGCATATTGCTGCCTTTGGTTGGGCTGCCTTGGCCGTGGCACGGCATGCTGCTGGCCTTAGCCTGGGCATGGCATGCTGCTGGCTTTCACTGGGCTGCCTTGGCCTTGGCATGGCATACTGCTGGTCATGCCCACGGCATGGCATGCAGCTGGCTTTTGCTGGGCTGCCTTGGCCTTGGCATGGCATGCTGCAGGCCTTGCCCTCGGCATGGCATGCTACTGGTCTTAGACTTCGCATGGCATGCTGCAGGCTATGGCAGGGCTGCCTTGGCCGTGGCATGGCATGCTGCTGGCCTTGGCCTCGGCATGGCATGCTGCTGGCTTTGGCTGGGTTACCTTGGCTGTGGCATGGTATGCTGCGGGCCTTGGCCTGGGCATGGCATGCTGCTGGCTTTGGCTGGGCTGCCTTGGCCGTGGCATGGCATGCTGCCGGCCTTGGCCTCGGCATGGCATGTTGCTGGCTTTGGCTGGGCTGCCTTGGTCGTGGCATGGCATGCTGCTGGCCTTGGCCTTGGTATGGCATGCTGCTGGCCTTGGCCTTGGCATGGCATGCTGCTGGCTTTGGCTGGGCTGCCTTGGCCGGGTCATGGCATGTTGCGGGCCTATGCCTTGGCAAGGCATGCTGTTGGCTTTTGCTGGGCTGCCTTGGCCGTGGCATGGCACGCTCCTGGCCTTAGCCTTGGCATGGCATGCTGCTGGCTTTTGCTGGGCTGCCTTGGCCGTGGCATGGCACGCTGCTGGCCTTAGCCTTGGCGTGGCATGCTGCTGGCATTAGCTGGGCTGCCTTGTCCTTGGCATGGCATGCTGCTGGCCTTGGCCTTGGCATGGCATGCTGCAGGCTTTGGCTGGGCTGCCTTGGCCTTGGCATGGCACGCTGCAGGCCATGCCCTCGGCATGGCATGCTACTGCCCTTGGACTTCGTATGGCATGCTGCAGGCTATGGCAGGGTTGCCTTGGCCGTGGCATGGCATGCTGCTGGCCTTGGCCTCGGCATGGCATGCTGCTGGCTTTGGCTGGGCTACCTTGGCCGTGGCATGGCATGCTGCGGGCCTTGGCCTGGGCATGGCATGCTGCTGGCTTTGGCTGGGCTGCCTTGGCCGTGGCATGGCATGCTGCCAGCCTTGGCCTCGGCATGGCATGCTGCTGGCTTTGGCTGGGCTGCCTTGTCCTTGGCATGGCATGAAGCTGGCCTTGGCCTTGGCATGGCATGTTGCTGGCTTTGGCTGGGCTACCTTGGCCGGGTCATGGCATGTTGCGGGCCTGGGCCTTGGCATGGGATGTTGTTGGCTTTTGCTGGGCTGCCTTGGCCGTGGCATGGCACGCTGCTGGCCTTAGCCTTGGCGTGGCATGCTGCTGGCTTTGGCTGGGCTGCCTTGTCCTTGGCATGGCATGCGGCAGGCTTTGGCTGGGCTGCCTTGGCCTTGGCATGGCATGCTGCTAGCTTTGGCTGGGCTGCCTTGGCCGTGGCATGGGATGCTGCTGGCCTTGGCCTGGGCATGGCATGCTGCTGGCTTTGGCTGGGCAGCCTTGGCCGTGGCATGGCGTGCTGCTGGCCTTGGCCTTGGCATGGCATGTTGCTGGCTTTGGCTGGGCTGCCTTGGCCGGGGCATGGTATGTTGCTGGCCTGGGCTTTGGCATGGCATGTTGCTGGCTTTCGCTGGGCTGCCTTGGCCGTGGCATGGCACGCTGCTGGCCTTAGCCTTGGCGTGGCATGCTGCTGGCTTTGGCTGGGCTGCCTTGTCCTTGGCATGGCATGAAGCTGGCCTTGGCCTTGGCGTGGAATGCTGCAGGCTTTAGCTGGGTTGCCTTGGCCTTGGCATGGAATGCTGCTGGCTTTGGCTGGGCTGCCTTGGCCATGACATGGCATGCTACGGGCCTTGGCCTTGGCATGGCATGCTGCTGGCTTTGGCTGGGCTACCTTGGCTGCCTTGGCCTTGGCATGGCATGCTGTTGGCCTTGGCATTGGCCTTGGTATGGCATGCTGCGGGCTTTGGCTGCCTGCCTTGGCCGTGGCATGGCATGCTTCTGGCCTTGGCCTTGACATGGCATGCTGCCGGATTTGGCTGGGCTGCCTTGGCCTCGGCATGGCGTACTGCTGGCCTTGGCCTTGGCGTGGCATGCTGCTGGCTTTGGCAGGGCTACCTTGGCCTTGGCATGCCATGATGCTGGCCTTGGCCTTGGAATGGCAGGCTACTGGCTTTAGCTGGGCTGCATTGGCCTTGGCCTGGCATGCGGCTGGCCTTGCCCATGGCATGGCATGCTGCTGGCTTTGGCTGGGCTGCCTTGCCCGTGGCATGGCTTGCTTCTGGCCTTGGCCTTGTCATGGCACGCTGGTGGCTTTTGCTGGGTTCCTTGGCTGTGGCATGGCATGCTGCTGGCATTAGCCTTGGCATGGCATGCCGCTGGCTTTGGCTGGGCTTCCTTGGCCGTGCCGTGGCATGTTGCCGGCCTTGGCCTTGGCATGGCATGCTGCTGGCATTGGCTGGGCTGTTGGCATTGGCTGGGCTGCCTTGGCCTTGGCATGGCATGCTGCTGGCCCTGACCTCTGCATGGCATGCTGCTGGCTTTGGCTGGGCTGCCTTGGCCGGGGCATGGCATGCTGCTGGCCTTGGCCTCGGCCTTGGCATGGCATGCTACGGGCCTTGGCTGGCCTGCCTTAGCCGTGGCATCGCATGCTTCTAGCCTTGGCCTTAGCATGGCATGCTGCCGGCTTTGGCTGGGCCGCCTTGGCCTCGGCATGGCGTACTGCTGGCCTTGGCCTTGGCATGGCATGATGCTGGACTTGGCCTTGGCATGGCAGGCTACTGGCTTTGGCTGGGCTTCCCTGGCCGCAGCATACCACGCTGCTGGCTTTGGCTGGGCTGCCTTCGCCGGGCATGGCATTGTGTTGGCCTTGGCCTTGGCATGGCATGCTGCTGGCTTTGGCTGGGCTGCCTTAGCCGTGACACGGCATGCTGCGGGCCTTGGCCTTGGCCTGGGCATGACATGCTGCTGGCTTTGGCGAGGTTGCCTTGGCCTTGGCATGGCATGCTGCCGGCCATGGCCTCGGCATGGCATGCTGCTGGCTTTGGCTGGGCTGCCTTGCCCGTGGCATGGCATGCTGCTGGCCTTGGCCTGGGCGTGGCATGCTGCTGGCTTTGGCTGGGCAGCCTTTGCCTTGGGATGGCATGCTGCTGGCCTTGCCCTCGGCCTGGCATGCTGCTGGCTTTGGCTGGGCTGCCTTCGCCGGGGCATGGCATGATGCTGGCCTTGGCCTTGGCATGGCAAGCTGCTTCCTTTGGCTCGGCTGCCTTGGCCTTGGCATGGCATGCTGCTAGCCTTGACCATTGCATGGCCTGCTGCTGGCTTTGGCTGGGCTACCTTGGCCGGGGCATGGCATGCGGCTTGCCTTGGCCTTGGCATGGCATCCTGTTGACTTTGGCTGGGCTGCCTTGGCCGTGGCATGGCATGCTGCTGGCCTTTGCCTTGGTATGGCATGCTGCTGGCCTTGGCCTTGGCATGGCATGCTCCTGGCTTTGGCTGGGCTGCCTTGGCCGTGGCATGCCTTGCTACCGGCCTTGGCCTTGACACGACACGGTTTTGGCTTTGGCCGGGCTGCCTTCGCCGGGCATGGTATGCTGCTGGCCTTGGCCTTGGCATGGCATGCTGCTGGGTTTGGCTGGGCTGCCTTAGTCGTGGCATGGCATGCTGCTGGCTTTAGCTGGGAAGCCTTGGCCTTGGCATGGCATGCTGCTGTCCATGGCCTTGGCATGGCATGTTGCTGGCTTTGGATGGGCTGCTTGGGCCATGGCATGGCATGCTGCTGGCCTTGGCCTTGGCGTGGCGTGCTACTGGCTTTGGCTAGGCTGCCTTGGCCGTGGCATGGCATGCTGCAGGCCTTGTCCTTGGCGTGGCATGCTGCTGGCTTTGCCTGGGCTGCCTTGGCCGGGGCATGGCATGGCATGCAGCTGGCTTTGCCTGGGCTGCCTGGGCTGTGGCATGGCATACTGCTAGCTTGGGCCTGCGCATGGCATGCGGCTGGCTTTGGCTGGGCTGAGTTGGCCCTGGCATGCCATGCAGCTGGCCTCGGCCTTGGCATGGCATGCTGCTGGCTTTGGCTGGGCTACCTGGGCCTTGGCATGGCATGCTGCTGTCCATGGCTGGGCTGCCTTCGCAGTGACATGGCATGCGGCTGGCCTTGGCCTTGGCATGGCATGCTGCTTGCTTTGGCTGGGCTGCCTTGGTCGTGGAATGGCATGCTTCGGGCCTTGGCCTGGGCATGGCATGCTGGTGGCTTTGGCTGGGCTGCGTTGGCCTGGGCATGGCATGCTGCCGGCCTTGGCCTCGGCATGGCATGCTGCGGGCTTTGGCTGGGCTGCCTTTCCCGTGGCAGGGCATGCTACCGGCCTTGGCCTCGACATGGCATGCTGCTGGCTTTGGCTGGGCAGTCTTGCCCTTGGCATGGCATGCTGCTGGCCTTCGCCTTTGCATGGCATGCTGCTGGCTTAGGCTGGGCTGGCTTGGTCGTGGCATGGCATGATGCTGGCCTTGGCCTGGGCATGGCATGCTGCTGGCTTTTGCTGGGCAGCCTTGGCCTTGGCATGGCATGCTGCTGGCCTTGCCCTCGGCCTGGCATGCTGCTAGCTTTGGCTGGGCCGCCTTGCCTGGGGCATGGCAAGCTACTGGCCTTGGCCTTAGCATGGCATGCTGCTGGCTTTGGATGGGCTGCCTTGGCCGTGGCATGGCATGCTGCGGGCCTTGGCCTTGGCATGGCATGCTGCTGACTTTGGCTGGGCTGCCTTCGCTGTGGCATGGCATGCTGCTGGCCTTGGCCTTGGCATTGCATGCTGCTGGCCTTGGCCTTGGCATGGCATGTTGCTGGCTTTGCCTGGGCTGCCTTGGCCTTGGCATGGCATGCTGCTGGCCTTCGCCGTGGCATGGCATGCTGCTGGCTTTGGTTGGGCTGCGTTGGCTGTGGCATGGCATGCTGCTGGCCTTAACCTTGGCGTGGCATGCTGCTGGCTTTGGCTGGGCTGCCTTGGCCGTGGCATGGCATGCTGCTGGCCTTGGCCTTGGCGTGGCATGCTGCTGGATTTTGCTGGGCCGCGTTGGCCGTGACATGGCATGCTGCTGCCCTTGACCTTGGCTTGGCATGCTGCTGGCTTTGGCTGGGCTGCCTTGGCCGGGGCATGACATGCTCCTGGGCTTGTCCTTGGCATGGCATGCTGCTAGCTTTGGCTGGGCTGCCTTGGCCGTGGCATGGCATGCTGCTGGCCTTGGACTTGGCGTGGCCTGCTGCTGGCTTTGGCTGGGCTGCCTTGGCCTTGGCATGGCATGATGCTGGCCTTGGCCTTGGCATGGCGTGTTGCTGGCTTTCGCTGGGCTGCCTTGGCCATCACATGCCATGCTGCTGGCCTTGGCCTTGGCATGGCACGCTGCAGGCTTTGGCTGGGCTGCCTTCGCCGGGCATGGCATGCTGCTTGCCTTAACCTGGGCATGGCATGCCGCTGGCTTTGGCTGGGCTGCCTTGGCCGTGGCATGGCATGCTGCTGGCCTTGGCCTTGGCTTGGCATGCTGCTGGATTTGGCTGGGCTGCCTTGGCCGTGACATGGCATGCTGCTGCCCTTGACCTTGGCCTGGCAGGCTGCTGGCTTTGGCTGGACTGCCTTGGCCGGGGCATGGCATGCTCCTGGCCTTGTCCTTGGCGTGGCATGCTGCTGGCTTTGGCTGGGCTGCCTTGGCCGTGGCATGGCATGCTGCTGGCCTTGGCCTTGGCATGGCATGCTGCTGGCCTTGGCCTTGGCCTTGGCATGGCGTGCTGCTGGCTTTGGCTGGGCTGCCTTGGCCTTGGCATGGCCTGCTGCTGGCTTTGGCTGGGCTGCCTTGGCCGTGACATGCCATGCTGCTGGCCTTGGCCATGGCATGGCACGCTGCAGGCTTTAGCTGGGCTGCCGTCGCCGGGCATGGCATGCTGCTTGCCTTAGCCTGGGCATGGCATGCTGCTGGCTTTGGCTGGGCTGCCTTGCCCGTGGCATGGCATGCTGCCGACCTTGGCCTCGGCATGGCATGCTGCTGGCTTTGGCTGGGCAGCCTTGCCATTGGCATGGCATGCTGTTGGCCTTTGCCTTTGCATGGCATGCTGCTGGATTTGGCTGGGCTGCCTTGGCCTTGGCATGGCATGCTGCTGGCCTTGGCCTTGGCATGACATGCTGCTGGCTTTGGTTGGGCTGCGTTGGCCTTGGCCTGGCATGCTGCTGGCCTTAGCCTTGGCGTGGCATGCTGCTGGCCTTGGCCTTGGCGTGGCATGCTGCTGGATTTGGCTGGGCTGCCTTGGCCGTGACATGGCATGTTGCTGCCCTTGACCTTGGCCTGGCATGCTGCTGGCTTTGGCTGGGCTGCCTTGGCCAGGGCATGGCATGCTCCTGGCCTTGTCCTTGGCATGGCATGCTCCTGGCTTTGGCTGGGCTGCCTTGGCTGTGGCATGGCATGCTGCTAGCCTTGGCCTTGGCCATGGCATGGCGTGCTGCTGGCTTTGGCTGGGCTGCCTTGGCCTTAGCATGGCATGATGCTCGCCTTGGTATTGTTATTTATTGTCACTACCTCCCCGTGTCAGGATTGGGTAATTTGCGCGCCTGCTGCCTTCCTCGGATGTGGTAGCCGTTTTTCAGGCTCCCCCTCCGGAATCGAACCCTAAGTCTCCGTCACCCGTCACCACCATAGTAGGCCACTGTCCTACCATCGAAAGTTGATAGGGCAGAAATTTGAATGATGCATCACCGGCACAAGGGCCGTGCGATCCGTCGAGTTATCATGAATCATCAGAGCAACGGGCATAGCCCGCGTCGACCTTTTATCTAATAAATGCGTCCCTTCCGGAAGTCGGGGTTTGTTGCACGTATTAGCTCTCGAATTACTACGGTTATCCGAGTAGCAATACCATCAAACAAACTATAACTGATTTAATTAGCCATTCGCAGTTTCACAGTCTGAATTAGTTCATACTTACACATGCGTGGCTTAATCTTTGAGACAAGCATATGACTACTGGCAGGATCAACCAGGTAGCATTCCTTTTTTACGATGCCGGCACTGCATAAGCCGGATCGACAGAGCCGGCACGGTCAGAGGCAGGCGCGACCGTAGCCCGCAACGAGCGACGAACAGTTGGCGGGAAAACGGAGGTCGAAGACCCCATGTACCCGCACAAGGCTCCGAATCCGAGAGCATGAGCATAACTGCTTACAGGCCATGCCACCGACACGGCAACGTGAGAGGACAACACGGAACACGGGAGATACTTTGGGGTTCCCCTAGCGCCACGAGGTGGCGAGGCAAATATAGGCACATGATACGGACCGAATTCCTTGTCTTTAGGTAGGCAACACAGGAACCCACGCGAGGCAGAAGGTAAGATTTTGCCCCCAAGCACAAATGAAGAGGAATGCACCAGTCGAGTTCGCTGCACAGACAGGGATCCATCCAACTCGCACAAACCAAACACAACTCACGCACCACGACGTACACTACACACCAGCCGCCCGAAACGAATCACACCCCGAAGGACTAAGAAGCCAGACGAACGTGCGAGAACATTCAGAGAAGCCGAGCAAGCACCGGTTAGCACGATTGCAGGTAACAAAGGCAACGTGCAAAACTTCCGAGCGACATACTTTTCACAAAAAGCTTCCACTTGGAAATCGTAGGCAACTCGTTCGCAAGTCAAAGCTAACGAAATGGCAATTACCCGAGGGACATGCTTTTCGCAAGGCGCCTTCCATTGGGGAAGCGCATGCAACTAGCTTGTAGACAAGTCAAAGCCAACCGGATGGCTACCAACCGAGGGACATAAATTTTCGCAAGGAACTTCCACTAGGAGAGCGCAGGCAACTCGTAGGCAAGTCAAAGCCAACAGAACGGCAATTAACCGAGGGACATAACTTTTCGCAAGGACCTTTTCCAATAGGGAAAACGCAGGCAACCGGTAGGAATCCCGCGGATGATGAAGAGGAATGCACCAGTGGAGTTCGCTGCACAGACAGGGATCCATCCAACTCGCACAAACCAAACACAACTCACGCGCCACAACGTACACTACGCACCAGCCGCCCGAAACGAATCACACCCCGAAGGACTAAGAAGCCAGACGAACGTGCGAGAACATTCAGAGAAGCCGAGCAAGCACCGGTTAGCACGACTGCAGGTAACAAAGGCAACGTGCAAAACTTCCGAGCGACATACTTTTCCCAAAAAGCTTCCACTTGGAAATCGTAGGCAACTCGTTCGCAAGTCAAAGCTAACGAAATGGCAATTACCCGAGGGACATGCTTTTCGCAAGGCGCCTTCCATTGGGGAAGCGCATGCAACTAGCTTGTAGGCAAGTCAAAGCCAACCGGATGGCTATCAACCGAGGGACAGAAACTTTCGCAAGGAGCTTCCACTAGGAGAGAGCGCAGGCAACTCATAGGCAAGTCAAAGCCAACCAAACGGCAATTAACCGAGGGACATAACGTTTCGCAAGGACCTTTTCCACTGGGGAAAGCGCGGGCAACCTATAGGAATCCCGCGGATAATGAAGAGGAATGCACCAGTGGAGTTCGCTGCACAGGCAGGGATCCATCCAACTCGCACAAACCAAACACAACTCACGCGCCACGACGTATACTACACACCAGCCGCCCGAAACGAATCACACCCCGCAGGACTAAGAAGCCCGACGAACGTGAGAAAACATGTAGAGAAGCCGAGCAAGCACCGGTTAGCGCGACTGCAAATAACAAAAGGCAACAAGCAACTTCCGAGGGACATAACTTTCACGACAACCTTCCACTGGGAAAGCGCAGGAAACTCGTTCGTAAGTCAAAGCCAACCAAATGGCAATTAACCGAGGGACACGCTTTTCGCATGGCACCTTCCACTAGGGAAGCTCAGGCAACTCGATGGCGAGTCGAAGACAACCTAAAGGCATTTACCCGAGGGACATGGAGGAATGCACCAGTGGAGTTCACTGCGAAGGCAGGAATTCGTCCAACTCGTACAAACCAAACACAACTCACGCGCCACGACGTACACTATGCACCAGTCCCCCAAAACGAATCACCCCCCGAAGGACTAAGAAGCCCGACGAACGCGCGAAAATATTTAGAGAAGCCAAGCAAGCACCGGTTAGCGCGAATGCAAATAACAAATGCAACAGGCAACTTCCGAGGGACAAACTTTTCGCAACAAGCTTCCACTTGGAAAACATAGGCAACTCGTTCGAACGTCAAAGCCAACCAAATGGCAATTACACGAGGGACACGCTTTTCGCAAGGCACCTTCCACTAGGGAAGCGCAGGCCACCTGAAGGCGAGTCGAAGACAACCTAAAGCCGATCACCCGAGGGACATGGAGGAATGCACCGGTGGAGTTCGCTGAACAGGCAGGGATCCGTCCAACTCGCACAAACCAAACAAAACTCACGTGCCACGATGTACACTATACACTAGCCCCCCAAAATGAATCACCCCCCGAAGGACTAAGAAGCCCGACGAACGTGCGAAAACATGTAGAGAAGCCGAGCAAGCACCGGTTAGCGCAAATCCAAATAACAAACGCAACAGGCAACTTTCTAGGGACATACTTCTTGCAACAAGCTTCCACAAGGAAACCACAGGCAACTCGTTCGCACATCAAAGCCAACCAAATGGCAATTTAACCGAGGGACATGCATTTCGCAAGGCAACTTGTACAATTACCCGAGGGACATGGCATGCTTGCCAAGGCCGTGGCATGATATGCTACTGGCCAAGGCCGGGGCATGCCATGCTGCTGGACAAGGCCATGGCAAGGCATGCTGATGGCCAAGGCCATGGCATGGCATGCCATGCTGCTGGACGAGGCCATGGCAAGGCATGCTGCTGGCCAAGGCGTTGGCATGGCATGCTACTGCCCAAGGCTTGGGCTTGCCATGCTGCTGGCAAAGGCTTTGGCATGGCATGTTGCTGGCCAAGGCCGTCGTGTGGCATGGCATGGCATGCTGCTGGCCAAGGACTAGGCATGGCATGCTGCTGCTGGCCAAGGCCGTGGCATGGCGTGCTACTGGCCAAGGCCGTGGCATGACATGTTAGCCAAGGTCGGGGCCAAGGCTTTTGGCATGGCATGCTGCTGGCCAAGGCCGTGGCATGGCATGCTTGTTGGCCAAGGCCAGAGCATGGCATGCTGCTGGCCAAGGCCATGGCATGGCATGCTTGCTGGCCAAGGCCAGAGCATGGCATGCTGCTGGCCAAGGCCGTGGCATGACATGCTTGCCAAGGCGGGGGCATGGCATGTTGCTGCCCAAGGCTTTGGCATGCCATGTCACTGGCGAAGGCTGTGGCATGGCATGATGCTGGCCAAGGCCGTGGCATGACATGCTGGCCAAGGCCGGGGCATGGCACGCTGCTGGCCAAGGCCGTGGCATGGCACGCTGCTGGCCAAGGCTGGGGCATGGCATGCTGCTGGCCAAGGCTTTGGCATGCCATGTTGCTGGCCAAGGCTGTGGCATGTCATGCTGCTGGCCAAGGCTGTGGCATGACATGCTGGCCAAGACTGGGGCATGGCATGCTGATGGCCAAGGCCCTGGCATGGCATGTTGCTGGCCAAGGCCGTGGCATGACATGCTTGCCAAGGCCGGGGCATGGCATGCTGCTGGCCAAGGCTTTGGCATGCCATGTTGCTGGCCAAGGCTGTGGCATGGCATGCTGGCCTCGGTCGACGTGCCAATGCCACCACCGCGGGCCGCCACTCGACACATCTCGTGCTTGGCTATGTAGTTTCGATGCCACAAGCCAAGCGATGGCATGTGCCAAGCGCCCGCCTAGGCATACGCATGGCCTGTGGCCTGGCCATGCTGGCCAGCCTTAAGGGAGGTGCCCCCCCTTATAGTAGCTTGTTAAGCCCTTTTTCATCCGGCAGGAGGAAACATCACCTATGCTCGAGGAATCATAATGGGGTTTTTTAAGAAAGTAACGTTTTTTTGCAAGAATTTTCAACATAAAAGTTGAAGAAAATAATTAAAGACACCACAAAAAAAATTTAAAAAAAATATTTGGCCACCGGAATATTTTATTTTAATTTATTTCAATTTTAATACTTAAAAAATACTAAAAATTACTAAAAATAGTCAAAAAATTCTAGAAAAATTCCAACAATTATAAGATGAGGCACTAGTAATTATAGTTATTATTTTAATTATTTTTTTATTTTTATTTATTTTATTATAATTTTTATGAGTAAATAAATAATTAAAAAACCCAACGAATGTGCAAAAACTCTTAGAGAAACCGAGCAAGCATCGGATAGCTCGAATGCAACTAACAAACGCAACAGGCAACTTCCGGGGGACATGCTTTTCGCAACAAGCTTCCGCTGGGAAAGCACTGGCAACTTGTTCGCAAGTCAAAGGCAACCAAATGGCTATTACCCGAGGGACATGCATTTCGCAGGGCAACTTGTACGTAAGTCAGAGCCAAACCAAATGGCAATTACCCGAGGGACAGGATTGCTTGCCAAGGGCGTGGCATGCGATGTTCTGGGCCAAGGCCATGCCACGGAACGCTGCGGGACAAGGCCGTGGCAAGACAATCGGCTGGCCTTGGCCTTGGCATGGCATGCCGCTGGCTTTGGCTGGGCTGCCTTGTGTCACGGACTTAGACTTCGCAAGCCTACCGTGCGGCCTTAGATGCCTTTCAACCCTCTTGGTTGCACCTAAGTCAGCCTTACCCACTCAACCACACTAAATTGAACACAAAGTTTAGGTGGAGGAAATGCCTTCACTATACAAGTTAAATTTACAAGTATAGTCGTGTACAAAGCTTTACAAGGCTCTCACACTCACACTTACACTCACAAGTGTTTCACTCTTAGAACTCTCTTGGATCTCCAACATTCGATGCCTAACCAATGAGACCCCTCACCCTTATATAGCCATCCTCCTCCCTAATGGACGGCTAGGATCCTTTTGATCCAAGGGCTACAAACTCTCATCTAGAATTTTCCATAGAACTATCTAGGACAACTACCCGTCCTACTACATTCTGGAACTCTCTACACTAGTGTAGTACATGGTAGCCTTCTCCAAGATATTCTAGGATGTTCCAGACCCATCCAGACTTCTCTAGACTCTCCAAGGTTCTTCCACTTTCTGGAATCTTCCAGGCCACTCTAGACCTCTCCACCACGTTCTAGAGCCTTCCAGCATACTCTAGCCCGCTCTTGCTCCTTCCGGAACCTTCCAGCACATTTGGCCACTTCAAATGCTGCTCCTCGTGTCACCGAAATTCTCGGGGGGTGACACTTGGCCCTGGCATGGCGTGCTGCTGGCCTTGGACTTGGCATGGCATGTTGTTGGCTTTGGCTGGGCTGCATTGGCCTTGGCCTTGGCATGGTTGGTTGCTGGCCTTGGCCTTGGCATTGGCATGGCATGCTGCTGGCTTTGGCTGGGCTGCCTTGGCCGTGGCATGGCATGCTGCTGGCCTTGGCCTTGGCATGGCATGTTGCTGGCTTTGGCTGGGCTGCCTTGGCCTTGGCATGGCATGCTGCTGGCCTTGACCTTGGCATGGCATGCTGCTGGCTTTGGCTGGCCTGCCTTGGCCAGGGCATGGCATGCTGCTGGCCTTGGCCTTGGCATGGCATGCTGCTGGCTTTGGCTGGGCTGCCTTGGCCGTGGCATGGCATGCTGCTGGCCTTGGCCTTGGCATGGCATACTGCGGGCTTTGGCTGGGCTGCCTTGTCCTTGCCATGGCATGCTGCTGGCCTTGGCCTTCGCATGGCATGCGGCGGGGTTTGGATGGGCAGCCTTGGCCGTGGCAAGGCATGCTGCTGGCCTTGGCCTTGGCATGGCATGCTGCTGGCTTTGGCTGGGCCACCTTGGCCGTGGCACGGCATGCTGCTGGCCTTGGCCTTGGCATGGCATGCTGCTGGCTTTAGCTGGGCTGCCTTGCCCTCGGCATGGCATGCTGCTAGCTTTGGTTGGGCCGCCTTGCCCGTGGCATGGCATGCTGCTGGCCTTGGCCTAGGCATGGCATGCTGCTGGCTTTGGCTGGGCTGCCTTGGCCGTGGCATGGCATACTGTTGGCCTTGGCCTTGGCATGGCATGCTGCTGGCTTTGGCTGGGCTGCCTGGGCCTTGGCATGCCATGCTGTTGACTTTGGCTGGGCTGCCTCGGCCTTGGCATGCCATGCTGCCGGCCTTGGCCATGGGGCTAGGCTGCCTTGGCTGCGGTTCTTATCACTAGACGTGCGTTGCGTGCGAAGGCGTGCAAAGGCGTGCGCGACCATGCGCGCAACACGCGCACCACTGTCAAAAGACCGCACGCGCGGTATTCGCACAGGCCACGCTGCCGACGCTGCGGGCATGCCAGGCCAAGCTGCCCAAGCCGGCTGCATGCCAGGCCGCCCAGGCCGTGCGCATGCCATGCCGTGTTGCCCACACCGCGAGCATGCCAGGCCGCCCACGCCGGGTGCATGCTGTGCAGTGTTGCCCTGGCCGCACGCATGCCAGGCCACCCAAGGCCGCGGTCCAGGCCGCCCAAGGTCGCGGCCGAGCCGTCCAAGGCCGCGGTCCAGGCTGCGCAAGGTCGCAGCCGAGCCGCCCAAGGCCGCGGCTCAGGCCGCTGTCGAGCCACGGTGCATGCCACCCAAGGCTGCGGCCCAGGCCGCGCCCAACCTGGGGCACACCTGCCACTGCCTTGCCCTGGGCAAGGGAGGTGCCCCCCTCCCGCCCTTATAGTAGCTTGTTAAGCCCTTTTCAATCTGACAGGAGGAAACATCAACCATGCTCGAGGAGTCATAATGGGGTGTTTTTAAAAAGTAATGGTTTTTTGCCAAAACTTTCAACATGAAAGTTGTAGGAAATAATTTAATACACCATAAAAAACGTTTTAAAAAAATATTTTGCCTCCGGAAATATTTTATTTTAATTTATTTCGATTTTAATACTTAAAAAATAATAAAAATTAATAAAAATGATCAAAAAATTATGGAAAAATTCCAATAATTAAAGGATGAGGCACTAGTAATTATAGAAATTATTAAATCATTTTTTTCATTTATTTTATTTTATTTTGATTTTTTTTTGGCCAAAGAAGGGTTTTAAAAATTCGAAAAACTCAAGAAAAATTGCAAAAAAATAGGGAATGACATTTAAAATTGATTGTATTGCATTTTTAATTGTGTTGCATGGTTTGGGTAAGATTTTAAAAGAATCATGTTCAAAAAGAGCGATGAAGGCGGTGGCATGCCATGGCCTTGGCCTTTGCCTTTGCCCGCGGCCTTCGCCTTGGCCATGCCTTGCACAGGGACTTGGCCTTGCCCACTGCCTTGGCCTTGGCCTTGGCATGGCATGCTCGCCGAGGCCGTGGCATGCCTTGCAGCTAGCCAAGGCCGTGGCTTGGCATGCTCGCCCAGCCCGTGGCATGCCATGCCGCTGGCCAAGGCCTTGGCATG
>NC_138975.1:76745000-76755000 GCF_055761805.1 Camellia sinensis | reverse complement strand
CTGGCCAAGGCCGGGGCATGCCATGCTGCTAGACAAGGCCGTGGCAAGGCATGCTGATGGCCAAGGCCGTGGCATGGCATGCCATGCTGCTGGACGAGGCCGTGGCAAGGCATGCTACTGGCCAAGGCGTTGGCATGGCATGCTGCTGCCCAAGGCTTGGGCTTGCCATGCTGCTGGCAAAGGCTTTGGCATGGCATATTGCAGGCCAAGGCCGTCGCATGGCATGGCATGGCATGCTGCTGGCCAAGGACTAGGCACGGCATGCTGCGGCTGGCCAAGGCCGTGGCATGGCGTGCTACTGGCCACGGCCGTGGCATGACATGTTAGCCAAGGTCGGGGCCAAGGCTTTGGCATGGCATGCTGCTGGCCAAGGCCATGGCATGGCATGCTTGCTGGCCAAGGCCGGACCATGGCATGCTTGCTGGCCAAGGCCGGAGCATGGCATGCTGCTGGCCAAGGCCGTGGCATGGCATGCTTGCTGGCCAAGGGCGGAGCATGGCATGCTTGCTGGCCAAGGCCGTGGCATGGCATGCTGCTGGCCAAGGCCGTGGCATGACATGCTTGCCAAGGCGGGGGCATGGCATGCTGCTGCCCAAGGCTTTGGCATGCCATGTCGCTAGCCAAGGCTGTGGCATGGCATGCTACTGGCCAAGGCCGTGGCATGACATGCTGGCCAAGGCCGGGGCATGGCACGCTGCTGGCCAAGGCCGTAGCATGGCACGCTGCTGGCCAAGGTCGTGGCATGACAAGCTTGCCAAGGCCAGGGCATGGCATGCTGCTGGCCAAGGCTTTGGCATGCCATGTTGCTGGCCAAGGCTGTGGCATGGCATGCTGCTGGCCAAAGCTGTGGCATGACATGCTGGCCAAGGCCGTGGCATGGCATGTTGCTGGCCAAGGCCATGGCATGACATGCTTGCCAAGGCCGGGGCATGGCATGCTGCTGGCCAAGGCTTTGGCATGCCATGTTGCTGGCCAAGGCTGTGGCATTGCATGCTGGCCTAGGCCGACATGCCACCGCCACCACTGCGGGCCGCCAATCGACACATCCCGTGCTTGGCTATGTAGTTTCGGTGCCACAAGCCAAACGATGGCATGTGCCAAGCGCCCGCCTAGGCATAGGCGTGGCCTGTGGCCTGGCCATGCTGGCCAGCCTTAAGGGTGGTGCCCTCCCCTTATAGTAGCTTGTTAAGCCCTTTTTCATCTGGTAGGAGGAAACATCACCTATTCTCCAGGAATCATAATGGGGTTTTTTTTAAAAGTAACGTTTTTTTGAAAGAATTTTCAACACAAAAGTTGAAGGAAATAATTAAAGACACCATATTTTATTTTAATTTATTTCAATTTTAATACTTAAAAAATAATAAAAATTACTAAAAATAGTCAAAAAATTCTAGAAAAATTCCAACAATTATAAGATGAGGCACTAGTAATTATAGTAATTTTTTTAATTATTTTTTTATTTTTTATTTATTTTATTATAATTTTTATGAGTAAATAAATAATTAAAAAACCCGACGAACGTGGAAAAACTCTTAGAGAAACCGAGCAAGCATCGGATAGCTCGAATGCGACTAACAAACGCAACAGGCAACTTCCGAGGGACATGCTTTTCGCAACAAGCTTCCGCTGGGAAAGCACTGGCAACTTGTTCGCAAGTCAAAGGCAACCAAATGGCTATTACCTGAGGGACATGCATTTCGCAGGGCAACTTGTACGTAAGTCAGAGCCAAACCAAATGGCAATTACCCAAGGGACAGGATTGCTTGCCAAGGGCGTGGCATGCGATGTTCTTGGCCAAGGCCATGCCACGCAACGCTGCGGGACAAGGCCATGGCAAGACATTCGGCTGGCCTTGGCCTTGGCATGGCATGCCGCTGGCTTTGGCTGGGCTGCCTTGGCCTTGGCATGGCGTGCTGCTGGCCTTGGCCATGGCATGGCATGTTGCTGGCTTTGGCTGGGCTGCCATGGCCTTGGCCTTGGCATGGCTTGTTGCTGGCCTTGGCCTTGGCATTGGCATGGCATGCTACTGGCTTTGGCTGGGCTGCCTTGGCCGTGGCATGGCCTGCTGCTTGCCCTAGACTTGGCATGGCATGCTGCTGGCATTGGCTGGGCTGCCTTGGCTGTGGCATGGCATGCTGCTGGCCTTGGCCTTGGCATGGCATGCTGTTGGCCATGGCCTTGGCATGGCATGCTGCTGGCCTTGGCTGGGCTGCCTTGGCCTTGGCATGGCATGCTGCTGGCCTTGGCCTTGGCATGGCATGCTGCTGGCTTTGGCTGGGCTGCCTTCACCATGGCATGGCATGCTGTTGGCCTTGGCCTTGTGTCACGGACCAAGAAATCCTAATGCTGCCCTCACCAGAAAGCGTTGGAAACCAAAGGAGATTGCTAGAACTCTCTAGAGAATGGCTAGAAGAAGGGAGGCTCTAATAGAAGAATCCAGAATTCTCTAGAGCAGTCAAGAGGATGGTGGAACTGGAAAGCCCTGGGAGGTGGTAGAGCATGCTGGAAGCTTCTGGAACTCCCTGGAGCATTTTAGAAACTTGTACATAGTTAGAGGCCCTTGTAGAACCTTCTAGACATGTACATACTAGAATAGTCCTAGAATACTCTAGCAAGGGGAAGTGTCTAGAACACTGTCCAACATAGTAGTTATAGAATAATCTTTGTAAGGATATATAAAGGGAAGGGCCTCATTTGCGCAAACCATCCAAGAGTTGTAATCTTTCTCTCAAGTGCAATACAAAGCTAACATTCTCCAAGTGTTCTCTCTAAGTCTCTCTTGTGCGTGCAATCTCCTAGCTCCCTTCCACTAAAGGCTTACTTAGGTGCAAGCAAGGCGTGCTATAAGCATCTAAGGCCGCACGGTTGGCTTGGAAAGACTGAGGGTTGGTTCAGCAAATCCAAGGCCGTGACACTTGGCATGGCATGCTGCTGGCTTTGGCGGGGCTGCCTTGGCCGTGGCATGGCATGCTGCTGGCCATGGCCTTGGCACGGCATGCTGCTGGCTTTGGCAGGGCTGCCTTGGCCGTGGCATCGCATTCTGCTGGCTTTGGCTGGGCTGCCTTGGCCTTGGCATGGCATGATGCTGGCCTTGGCCTTGGCATGGCAGGCTGCTGGCTTTGGCTGGGCTGCCTTGGCCATGGCATGCCATGCTGCTGGCCATGGCCATGGCATGGCACGCTGCTGGCTTTGACTGGGCTGCCTTCGCCGGGTATGGCATGCTGCTGGTCTTGGCCTTGGCATGGCATGCTGCTGGCTTTGGCTGGGCTGCCTTAGCCGTGGCATGGCATGCTGCTGGCCTTGGCCTTGGCATGGCATGCGGCTGGCTTTGGCTGGGCTGCCTTGGCCTTGGCATGCCATGCTGCTGGCCTTGGCCTGGGCAGGGCATGCTGCTGGCTTTGGATGGGCTGCCTTGGCCGTGGCATGGCATGCTGCTGGCCTTGGCCTTGGCATGGCATACTGCTGGCTTTGGCTGGGCTGCCTTGGCCAGGGCATGGCATGTTGCTGGCCTTGGCCTTGGCATGGCATGCTGCTGGCTTTGGATGGGCTGCCTTGGCCGTGGCATGGCAGGCTGCTGGCTTTGGCTGGGCTGCCTTGGCCTCGGCATTTCTTTGGCTGGGATGCCTTGGCCGTGGCATGGCATGCTGCTGGCCTTGGTCTTGGCATGGCACGCTGCTAGCCTTGGCAGGGCTCCCTTGGCCGTGGCATGCCATGCAGCTAGCCTTGGCCTTGGCCTTGGCATGGCATGCTGCTGGGTTTGGCTGGGCTACCTAGGCCGTGGCATGGCATGCTGCTGGCCTTGGCCTTGGCATGTCATGCTGCTGGCTTTGGCTGGGCTTCCTTGGCCGTGGCATGGCATGCTGCTGGCTTGGGCCTGGGCATGGCATGTTGCTGGCTTTGGCTGGGCTGCCTTGGCCGTGGCATGGCATGCTGCTGGCTTTGGCTGGGCTGCCTTGGCCGTGGCATGGCATGCTGCTGGGCTCGGCCTGGGCATGGCATGCTGCTGGCTTTGGCTGGGCTACCTTGGCCGGGGCATGGCATGCTGCTCGCCTTGGCCTTGTCATGGCATGCTGCTGGCTTTGGCTGGGCTGCCTTGGCAGGGCCATGGCATGCTGCTGGCCTTGGCCGTGGCATGGCATGCTGCTTGCCTTGGCCTGGGCATGGCATGCTGCTAGCTTTGGCTAGGCTGCCTTGGCCGTGGCATGGCATGCTGCTGGCCTTGGCCTTGGTAGGGCATGCTGCTGGCTTGGGCTGGGCTGCCTTGGCAGTGGCATGGCATGCTACTGGCCTTGGCCTTGGCATGGCATGCTGCTGGCTTTGGCTGGGCTGCCTTGGCAGGGGCATGGCATGCTGCTGGCCTTGGCCGTGGCATGGCATGCTGCTGGCCTTGGCCTGGGCATGGCATGCTGCTGGCTTTGGCTGGGCTACTTTGGCAAGGGCATGGCATGCTGCTAGCTTTGGCTGGGCTGCCTTGGTCATGGCATGGCATGCTGCTGGCCTTGGCCTTGGCATGGCATGGCATGCTGCTGGCTTGGACAGGGCTGCCTGGGCCTTGACATGCCATGCTATTGGCTTTGGCTGGGCTGCCTCCGCCTTGGCATGCCATGCTGCCGACCTTGGCCTTGGGGCTGGGCTACCTTGGCTGCGGTTCTTATCCCTAGACGTGCGTTGCGTGCGAAGGCGTGCAAAGGCGTGCGCGACCATGCGCGCAACACGCACACCGCGGTCAAAAGACCGCGCGCGCGGTATTCGCACAGGCCACTCTGCCCATGTCACGGGCATGCCAGGTCAGGTTGCCCAGGCCGGCTACATGCCAGGCCGCCCAGGCCGTGCGCATGCCATGCCGTGCTACCCACGCCGCGGGCATACCAGGCCGCCCACGCCGCGCGCATGCCGTGTGGCACTGCCCTGGCCGCGCGCATGCCAGGCCACCCACGCCGCGTGCATGCCAGGCCGCCCACGCCCTCGCGCATGCCATGCCATGCTGCCCTAGGCCGCGCCCAAGGCCGCAGTCCAGGCTGACCAAGGCCGCGCCCAGGCTGCCCAAGGCCGCGCCCGAGCCGCCCAAGGCCTCGCCCAGGCCGCCCAAGGCCGCGGTCCAGGCCACCTAAGGCTGCTCCCGAGCGGCCCAAGGTCGCGCCCAGGCCGCCCAAGGCCGCGCTCGAGCCGCCCAAGGCCGTGGTCGAGTCGCCCAAGGTCGCGGCTCAGGCCGCGGTCGAGCCGCGGTGCTTGCCACCCAAGGCCGCAGCCCAGGCCGCGCTCAACATGGGGCACACCTGCCACTGCCTTACCCTGGGCAAGGGAGGTGCCCCCCCTTATAGCAGCTTGTTAAGCCCTTTTCAATCTGACAGGAGGAAACATCAACCATGCTCGATGAGTCATAATGGGATTTTTTTTAAAAAGTAATGGTTTTTTGCAAAAACTTTCAACATGAAAGTTGTAGGAAATAATTTAATACACCATAAAAAAAATTAAAAAAAAAATATTTTGCCGCCGGAAATATTTTATTTTAATTTATTTCAATTTTAATACTTAAAAATTAATAAAAATTAATAAAAATGGTCAAAAAATTATGAAAAAATTCCAATAATTAAAGGATGAGACACTAGTAATTATAGAAATTATTAATTTTTTTTTCATTTATTTTATTTTATTTTGATTTTTTTTGCCAAAGAAGGGTTTTAAAAATTCGAAAAACTCAAGAAAAATTACAAAAAAATAGGGCATGACATTTAAAATTGATTGTAGTGCATTTTTAATTGTGTTGCATGGTTTGGGTAAGATTATAACAGAATCATGTTCAAAAAGAGCGATGAAGGCGGTGGCATGCCATGGCCTTGGCCTTGGCCTTTGCCCGCGGCCTTCGCCTTGGCCATGCCTTGCACAGCGACTTGGCCTTGGCCTTGGCATGGCATGCTCGCCGAGGCCGTGGCATGCCTTGCAGCTAGCCAAGGCCATGGCGTGCCATGCTCGCCCAGCCCGTGGCATGCCATGCCGCTGGCCAAGGCCTTGGCATGGCATGCTGGCCCATGGCATTGGCATGGCATGCCGGCCAGGGCATTCGTATGGCATGCTTGCTAAGGCCACGTCATGGCATGGCATGCTCGCGAAGGCCACGACAGCGCATGCTGCTGGCCAAGCCAGTGGCACCGGCGTGCTGCTGGCCAAGGCCTTGGCATGGCATGCCGGCCGGGGCATTGGAATGGCATGCTGGCCGAGGCCGAGGCATGGCATGCTGCAGGCCGAGGCCGTGGAAAAGCAAGCCGGCCTATGCCGTGGCATGGCATGCTCGCCCAGCTCGCGGCATGCCATGCTGCTGGCCAAGTCCTTGGCATGGCCTGCGTGGCAAAGGCCGTGGCACACTGGGCAACGCCTTGGGATGGCCTACTGGCCGAGGCCAGGGCAGGGCATGCCCGTCTCGTCCTGCTGGACAACGCTGTGGCGTGGCATGCTGGCCAAGGACATGCCAGGGCCAAGGCCGTGGCATGGCATGCCGGCCGTGGCTTGTAGGGCAACGTCGTGGCTCTGCATGCCAGCCTTCTTGGCATGCTGGGCATCGCCGCGGCAAGGCATGCTGGCCAACGCTGTGGCACGGCGTGCTACACAAGGCAGTGCCTTGGCATGGCACGCTGACCAAGACAGTGCCATGGCATGCAGGGAAACATCGTGGCAAGGCATGTGGGATGAGGCCGTGGCATGGCATGCTGGGCAATGCCGTGGTTTGCCATGCCGCCACGGTCGTGGCAAGCTGGGCAACGGACCGGCATGCCACGCTGGCCGTGGCAGTGACACGACATGCTGGCCAAGGCAGTGGCATGGCATGTTGGCCAAGGCTAAGGCATGGTACGCTAGGCAACGCTGTGGCATGGCACGCTGGCTGAGGCCGTGGCATGGCATGCTGGTCGAGGCCGTGGCATGGCACGCTGGCCGAGGCCCTGGCATGGCATGCGGGCCGAGGCTGTGGCATGGAATGTTCGGCAACGCCGTGGCAAGGCATGCGTGCCGAGGCCGTGGGATGGCATGCGGGCTGAGGCCGTGGCGTGGCATGCGGGCCGAGGCCGTGGCACGGCATGTTGGCCAAGGCTAAGGCATGGCACGCCGGGCAACGCGGTGGCACGGCATGCTGGGCAACGCGGTGGCAAGACATGCGGGCCAAGGCCGTGGCATGGCATGCTGGCTGAGGCTGTGGCATGGCATGTTGGGCAACGCCGTGGCAAGGCATGCGGGCCGAGGCCGTGGCATGGCATGCGGGCCGAGGCCGTGGCATGGCATGCGGGCCCAGGCCGTGTCATGTCATGCGGGACGAGGCCGTGGCATGGCATGTTGGGCAACGCCTTGGCAAGGCATGCGGGCCGAAGCCGTGGCATGTCATGCGGGCCGAGGCCGTTGCATGGCATGCGGGCCGAGGCCGTGGCTTGGCATTCTGGCCTTGGCATGCTGGGCAACGCTGTGGCATGGCATGCGGGTCGAGGTCGTGGCATGGCATCTTGGCCAAGGCTAAGGCATGGCACGCCGGGCAACGCGGTAGCATGGTATGCTGGGCAACGCCGTGGCAAGGCACGCTGGACGAGGCCGTGGCAAGGCATGCAGGTCGAGGCCGTGGCATGGCATTCCGGCCTTGGCATGCTGGCCAATGCTGTGGCATGGCATGAGGGACGAGGCCCTGGCATGGCATATTGGCCAAGGCTAAGGCATGGTACGCCGGGCAACGCGGTGGCATGGCATGCTGGGCAACGCGGTGGCAAGGCATGCGGGCCGAGGCCGTGGCATTGCCTGTTGGGCAACGCCGTGGCAAGGCATGCAGGCCGAGGCCGTGGCATGGCATTCGGGCCGAGGACGTGGCATGGCATGTTGGGCGATGCTGTGGCAAGGCATGTGGGCCGAGGCCGTGGCATGGCATGCGGGCCGAGGCCGTGGCATGGCATTCCGGCCTAGGCATGCTGGGTAACGCTGTCCATGGCATGCGGGCTGAGGCCGTGGCATGGCATGCTGGGCAACGCGGTGGCAAGGCATGCGGGCCGAGGCCGTGGCGTGTCATGTTGGGCAACGCGGTGGCAAGGCACGCGGGCCGAGGCCGTGGCATGGCATGTTGGGCAACGCCGTAGCATGGCATGCAGGCCGAGGCCGTGGCACGGCATTCCGGCCTTGGCATGCTGGGCAACGCTGTGGCATGGCATGCGGGCCGAGGCCGAGGCATGGCATGTTGGCCAAGGCTAAGGCATGGCACGCCGGGCAACGCGGTGGCATGGCATGCTGGGCAACGCGGTGGCAAGGCATGCGGGCGGAGGCCATGGCATGGCATGCTGGCTGAGGCCATGGCATGTCATGTTGGCAACGCCGTGGCAAGGCATGCGGGCCGAGGCCGTGGCATGGCATTCGGGCCGAGGCCGTGGCAAGGCATGCGGGCCGAGGCCGTGCCATGGCATGTTGGGCAACGCCGTGGCGTGTCTTGAGGGCCGAGGCCGTGGCATGTCATGCGAGCCGAGGCCGTGGCATGGCATGCGGGCCAAGGCCGTGGCATGGTATTCCGGTCCTGGCATGCTGGGCAACGCTGTGGCATGGCATGCGGGCCGCGGCCGGGGCATGGCATGTTTGCCAAGGCTAAGGCGTGGCACGCCGGGCAACGCGGTGACATGGCATGCTGGGCAACGCGGTGGCAAGGCATGCGGGCCGAGGCCGTGGCATGGCAAGCTGGCTGAGGCCGTGGCATGTCATGTTGGGCAACGCCGTGGCAAGGCATGCGGGCCGAGGCCGTGGCGTGGCATGCGGGCCGAGGCCGTGGCATGGCATGCGGGCGGAGGCCGTGGCATGGCATGCAGGGCAACGCGGTGGCATGGCATGCTGGGCAACGCGGTGGCAAGGCATGGGGGCCGAGGCCGTGGCATGGTATGCTGGCCGAGGCCGTGGCATGGCATGTTGGGCAATGCCGTGGCAAGGCATGTGGGCCGAGGCCGTGGCATGGCATTCGGGCCGAGGCCGTGGCATGGCATGTTGGGCAACGCCGTGACATGTCATGCGGGCCGAGGCCGTGGCATGTCGCGCGGGCCGAGGCCGTGGTATGGCATGCGGGCCAAGGCCGTGGCATGGCGTTCCGGCCTTGTCATGCTGGACAACGTTGTGGCATGGCATGCGGGCCGCTGCTGTGGCATGGCATGTTGGCCAAGGCTAAGGCATGGCACGCCGGGCAACGGGGTGGCATGGCATGCTGGGCAACGCAGTGGCAAGGCATGCCGGCCGAGGCTGTGGCATGGCATGTTGGGCAACGACGTGGCAAGTTATTCGGGCCGAGGCGGTGGCATGGCATGCGGGCCGAGGCCATGGCATGGCATGTTGGCAAAAGCTAAGGCGTGGCATGCAGGGCAACGCGGTGGCATGGCATGCTGGGCAATGCCGTGGCAAGGCATGCGGGCCAAGGGCGTGGCATGGCATGCGGGCCGAGGCCGTGGCATGGCATGCGGGCCGAGGCTGTGGCATGGCATGTTGGGCAACGCCGTGGCAAGACATGCGGGCCGAGTCCATGGCATGGCATGCGGGCCGAGGCCGTGGCATGGCATGTTGGGCAACGCCTTGGCAAGGCATGCGGGCCGAGGCCGGGGCATGGCACGCGGGCCGAGGCCGGGCATGGCACGCGGGCCGAGGCCGGGGCATGGCATTCCAGCCTTGGCATGCTGGGCCGAGGCCGTGGCATGGTATGCGGGCCGAGGCCGTGGCATGGTATGTGGGCAGAGGCCGTGGCATGGTATGCGGGCCGTGGCATGGCATGTTGGCCAACGCTTAGGCATGGCATGCCGGGCAACACGGTGGCGTGGCATGCTGGGCAATGCCGTGGCAAGGAATGCGGGCCGAGGCCGTGGCATGGCAAGTTGGGCCGAGGCCGTGGCAAGGCATACGGGCCGAGGCCGTGGCATGGCATGTTGGGCAATGCCGTGGCAAGACATGTGGGCCGAGGTTGTGGCATGGCGTGCGGGCCGAGGCCTTGGCATGGCATGTTGGGCAACAC
>NC_138975.1:76735000-76740000 GCF_055761805.1 Camellia sinensis | reverse complement strand
ATGGCATGCTACTGGCCTTGGCCTTGGCATGGCATGCTGCTGGCTTTGGCTGGGATGCCTTGGCCGTTGCATGGCATGCTGCTGGCCTTGGCCTGGGCATGGCATGTTGTTGGCCTTAGCCTGGGCATGGTATGGTGCTGGCTTTGGCTGGGCGGCCTTGGCCAGGGCATGGCATGCTGCTGGCCTTGGCCTTGGCATGGCATGCTGCTGGCTTTGGCTGGGCTGCCTTGGCCGTGGCATGGCAAGCTGCTGGCCTTGGCTTTGGCATGGCATGCTGCTTGCTTTGGCTGGGCTGCCTTGGCCGTGGCATGGCAGGCTGCTGGACTTGGCCTTAGCATGGCATGCTGCTGGCTTTGGCTGGGCTGCCATGGCCTTGGCTTGGCATGCTGCTGGCCTTGGCCTTGGCAGGGCATGCTGCTGGCTTTAGCTGGGCCGCCTTGGCCTTGTCAAGGCATGTTGCTGGCTTTGGCTGGGCTGCCATGGCCATGGCATGGCATGCTGCAGGCCTTAGCCTTGGCATGGCATGTTGCTTGCTTTGGCTGGGCAGCCTTGCCCGTGGCATGGCATGCTGCTGGCCTTGGCCTCGGCATGGCATGCTGCTGGGTTTGCCTGGGCTGCCTTGCCCGTGGCATGACATGCTGCTGGCCTTGGCCTGGGCATGTCATGCTACTGGCTTTGGCTGGGCTGCCTTGGTCGTGGCATGGCAAGCTGCTGGCCTTGGCCTTGGCATGGCATGCTGCTGGCCTTGGCCTTGGCATGGCACGCTGCTGGCTTTGGCTGGGCTGCCTTTGCCGGGCATGGCATGCTGCTGGCCTTGGCTTGGGCAAGGCATGCTGCTGGCTTTGGCTGGGTTGCCTTGGCCGTGGCATGGCATGCTGCTGGCCTTGGACTTGGCATGGCATGCTGCCGGCCTTGGCCTCGGCATGGCATGCTGCTGGCTTTGGGTGGGCTACCTTAGCCGTGGCATGCCATGCTGCTGGCCTTGGCCGTGGCATGCCATGCTGCTGGCTTTGGCTGGGCTGCCTTGGCCGTGGCATGGCATGCTGCAGGCCTTGGCCTTCGCATGGCAAGCTGCTGGCCTTGGCCTTGGCATGGCACGCTGCTGGCCTTGGCCTTGGCATGGCACGCTGCTGGCTTTGGCTGGGCAGCCTTTGCCGGGCATGGCATGCTGCTGGCCTTGGCCTGGGCATGGCATGATGCTGGCTTGGGCTGGGCTGCCTTGGCCGTGGCATGGCATGCAGCTGGCCTTAGACTTGGCATGGCATGCTGCTGGCTTTGGCTGGGCTGCCTTGGCCTGGGCATGGCATGGTGCTGGCCTTGGCCTTGGCATTGCATGCTGCTGGCTTTGGCTGGGCTGCCTTGGCCGTGGAATGCCAGACAGCTGGCCTTGGCCTTGGCATGGCATGCTGCTGGCTTGGCCTTGGCATGGCATGGCATGGCATGGCATGCTGCTGGCCTTCGCCTTGGCATGGCATGGCATGCTGGCTTTGGCTGGGCTGCCTTGGCCTGGGCGTGGCATGTTGCTGCCCTTGCCCTCGACATGGCATGCTGTTGGCTTTGGCTGGGCTGCCTTGGCCTGGGCATGGCATGCTGCTGGCCTTGCCCTCGGCATGGCAAGCTGCTGGCTTTGGCTGGGCTGCCTAGGCCGGGGCATGGCATGCTGCTGGCCTTGGCCTTGCCATGGCATGCTGCTGGCTTTGGCTGGGCTGCCTTGGCCTTGGCATGGCATGCTGCTGGCCTTGACCTTGGCATAGCATGCTGCTGGCCTTGGCCTAGGCATGGCATGCTGCTGGCTTTGGCTGGGCTCCCTTGGCCGTGGCTTGGGGTGCTGCTGGCCTTGGACGTGGCATGGCAAGCTGCTGGATTTGGCTGGGCTGCCTTGGCTGTGGCTTGCCAGGCGGATGGCCTTGGCCTTGGCATGGCATGCTGCTGGCTTTGGCTGGGCTCCCTTGGCCGTGACATAGGGTGCTGCTGGCCTTGGACGTGGCATGGCATGCTGCTGGATTTGGCTGGGCTGCCTTGGCTGTGGCCTGCCAGGCAGCTGGCCTTGGCCTTGGCATGGCATGCTACTGGCTTTGGCTGGGCGGCCTTGGCCGTGGCATGGCGTGCTGCCGGCCTTGGCCTTGGCATGGCATGCTGCTGGCTTTGGCTGGGATGCCTTGGCCTTGGCATGGCATGCTGCTGGCCTTGGCCTTGGCATGGCATGCCGCTGTCTTTGGCTAGGTTGCCTTGGCCTTGGCATGGCATGATGCAGGCCTTGGCCTTGGTATGGCATGATGCAGGCCTTGGCCTTGGCATGGCATGCTGCTGGCTTTGGCTGGGCTGCATTGGCCGCGACATGCCGTGCTGCTGGCCTTGGCCTTGGCCTGGCACGCTGGTTGCTTTGGCTGGGCTGCCTTTGCCGAGCATTGCATGCTGCTGGCCTTGGCCTGGGCATGGCATGCAGCTGGCTTTGGCTGGGCTGCCATGCCGTGGCATGGCATGATGCTGGCCTTGGCCATGGCTTGGCATGCTGCTGGCTTTGGCTGGGCTGCCTTGGCTGGGGCATGGCATGGTGCTGGCCTTGGCCTTGGCATGGCATGCTGTTGGCTTTGGCTGGGCTGCGTTGGCCATGGCATGCCAGGCTGCAGGACTTGCCCTTGGCATGGCATGCTGCAGGCTTTGGCTGGGCTGCCTTGGCGTTGGCATGGCATGCTGCTGGGCTTGGCCTTGGCATGGCATGCTGCTCGCTTTGGCTGGACTGCCTTGGCCATGGCATGGCATGCTGCCGGCCTTGGCCTCGGCATGGCATGCTGCTGGGTTTGGCTGGGCTGCCTTGCCCGTGGCATACCACGCTGTTGGCCTTGGCCTGGGCATGTCATGCAGCTGGCTTTGGCTGGGCTGCCTTGGCCGTGGCATGGCATGCTGCTGGCCTTGGCCGTGGCATGGCAAGCTGCTGGCCTTGGCCTTGGCATGGCATGCTGCTGGCCATGGCGTTGGCATGGCACGCTGCTGGCTCTGGCTGGGCTGCCTTTGCCGGGCATGGCATGCTGCTGGCCTTGGCCTGGGCATGGCATGCTGCTGGCTTGGGCTGGGCTGCCTTAGCCGTGGCACGGCATGCTGCTGGCCTTGGACTTGGCATGGCATGCTGCCGGCCTTGGCCTCGGAATGGCATGTTGCTGGCTTTCGTTGTGCTGCCTTGGCCGTGGCATGGCATGCTGCCGGCCTTGGCCTCAGCATGGCATGCTGCTTGCTTTGGCTGGGCAGCCTTGCCCATGGCATGCCATGCTGCTGGCCTTGGCCTTGGCATGGCATGCTGCTGGCTTTGGCTGGGCTGCCTTGGCCGTGGCATGGCATGCTGCAGGCCTTGGCCTTCGCATGGCAAGCTGCTGGCCTTGGCCTTGGCATGGCATGCTGCTGGCCTTGGCCTAGGCATGGCACGCTGCTGGCTTTGGCTGGGCTGCCTTTGCCAGGCATGGCATGCTGCTGGCCTTGGCCTGGGCAAGGCATGCTGCTGGCTTGGGCTGGGCTGCCTTGGCCGTGGCATGGCATGCTACTGGCCTTGGACTTGGCATGGCATGCTGCTGGCTTTGGCTGGGCTGCCTTGGCCAGGGCATGGCATGGTACTGGCCTTGGCCTTGGCATGGTATGCTGCTGGCTTTGGCTGGGCTGCCTTGGCCGTGGAATGCCAGGCAGCTGGGCATGGCCTTGGCAAGGCATGCTGCTGGCTTGGCCTTGGCCTGGCATGGCATGCGGCTAGCCTTGGTCTTGGAATGGCATGGCATGCTGGCTTTGGCTGGGCTGCCTTCGCCTGGGCATGGCATGCGGCTGCCCTTGCCCTCGGCATGGCATGCTGCTGGCTTTGGCTGGGCTGCCTTGGCCTGGGCATGGCATGCTGCTGGCCTTGCCCTTGGCATGGCATGTTGCTGGCTTTGGCTGGGCTGCCATGGCCGGGGCATGGCATGCTGCTGGCCTTGTTCTTGGCGTGGCATGCTGCTGGCTTTGGCTGGGCTGCCTTGGCCTTGGCATGGCATGCTGCTCGCCTTGACCGTGGCATGGCATGCTGCTCGCCTTGACCTTGGCATGGCATGCTGCTGGCATTGGCAGGGCTGCCTTGGCCAGGGCATGGCATGCTGCTGGCCTTGGCCTTGGCATGGCATGCTGCTGGCTTTGGCTGGGCTCCCTTGGCGGTGGCATGGCGTGCTGCTGGCCTTGGCCTTGGAATGGCACGCTGCTGGCTTTGGCTGGGCTGCCTTGGCCTTGGCATGGCATGCTGCTGGCCTTGGCGTTGGCATGGCATGCTGCTAGCTTTGGCTGGGTTGCCTTGGCCTTGGCATGGCATTATGCAGGCCTTGGCCTTGGCCTGGCATGCTGTTGGCTTTGGCTGGGCTGCATTGGCCGCGGCATGCCATGTTGCTGGCCTTGGCCTTGGCATGGCACGCTGCTGGCTTTGGCTGGGCTGCCGTCGCCAAGCATCGCATGCTACTGGCCTTGGCCTGGGCATGGCATGCTGCTGGCTTTGGCTGGGCTGCCTTGGTCGTGGCATGGCATGCTGCTGGTCTTGGCCTTGGCATGGCATGCTGCTGGCTTTGGCTGGGCTGCCTTGGCCGGGGCATGCCATGGTGCTGGCCGTGGCCTTGGCATGGCATGCTGCTGGCTATGGCTGGGCTACCCTGGCCGTGGCATGCCAGGCTGCTAGCCATGGCCTTTTCATGGCATGCTGCTGGCTTTGGCTGGGCTGCCTTGGCCTTGGCGTGGCATGCTGCCGGCATTGGCCTCGGCATGGCATGCTGCTGGCTTTGGTTGCGCTGCCATGGCCGTGGCATGGCAGGCTGCTGGCCTTGGCCTGGGCATGGTATGCTGCTTGCTTTTGCTGGGCTGCCTTGGCCTGGGCATGGCATGCTGTTGGCCTTGGCCTGGGCATGGCACGCTGATGGCCTTGGCCTTGGCATTGCATGCTGCTGGCTTTGGCTGGGCTGCCTTGGCCGGGGCATGGCATGCTGCTGGCTTTGGCTGGGCTA